>NC_139221.1:298375065-298603841 GCF_055691185.1 Crinia signifera | reverse complement strand
TATATATATATATATATATATATATATATGCTAAGATATTTTGAGTATTTAATTAGTAACGCAATAATAAATATAAATAATATTTAATTAGTAGCTCACTAAAGGTGCCCATACACGCACCGATCCCTGCGTTGCGATCTGTGCTTTGAGGTGCGCGCTCCCGCTGCATCTCATCGCACAGTACAAAAAGTATGTGCTGCACATACTTTTTGTACTTGCTTTTCATCGCATCGCATTGCATGCACAAGGCATGCAATGCGATGCTATTTTAGCCCAGAACGCACGACGGGATCGGTGCTTGTATGGGCACGTTAGATTAAGCAAGGGCTGCCTAAGCCAGAGCGTACTTAACCCCTTCCTGACACAGCCAGTTTTTGCGTTCCTGACAGAGCCATTTTTTTCAATCTGACATGTTTCACTTAAGTGGGGATAACTTTTTTTTGCTTTTACTTATCCCAGTGATTTTGAGATTGTTTTCTCGTGACACATTGTATTTCAAATTAGTGGTAAATTTGGGTCGATACAGTCTGTGTTTTTTTGTGAAAAATACCAAAATGTCGTGAAAAAATGGAAAATTTAGCAATTTGCAAAATGTCACATTTTCTGCTTGTGAGACAAATAAACATACCACTCAAAATAGGTAATAACTAACAAAGACCATATGTCTACTTTATGTTGCAATCATTATTTCAACCTCCTTTTCATTTTTTTGGACACTAGGAGGCTTCAAATATGAATAGCAAATTCTCAAATTTTCAAGAAAATTTCAAACACTGATTTTTTTAGGGACCAGTTCAGTTCTGATGTGACTTTGAGGGACTTGTATGTGAGACACCCCCATAAATGATGCCATTTCAAAAACTGCACCCCTCACAGTATTCAAAACAGCATTTTGGAAGTTTGTTAACCCTTTATGTGTTTCACAGGAATTAAAACAAAGTGTCGGTGAAATTTCAAAATTTCTTTTTTTTTTTGCAGAGTTTCAATTTTAATAAATTTTTCTAACGAATACAGTAGATTTTACTAGAGAAATGTGACTAAAAATTGATTCCCCCAATTCTTTTGTTTTCATAAATATCCTATATGTGGCCCTAGTGTGCACGTTGACCAAACCACAGGCTTCATAATAGAAGGAGCACCTACTTGATTTTGGAACCTCCTTTTTATGAGATTTTTTTTTAGGCACCATGTAGGTTTCTAGGCACCATAAGTGCTAAAAGTTAGGAACCTCCCCCACAAGTCACCCCATTTTGCAAACTACAACCCTTCAGGGAATTCATTTAGGGGTATAGTGTACATTTCAAACCCCCAGGGGTTTCACCAATTTTGATACAACTGGGCTGTGAAAATGAAAAAATTAAATTTTTCATTTTCACAGCTCAGTTGTATCAAAATTGGTGAAACCCCTGGGGGTTTGAAATGTACACTATACCCCCTGATGAATTCCCTGAAGGGTGTAGTTTGCAAAATGGGGTCACTTGTGGGGGGGGTTCCACTGTATGGGTGCTTCAGGGGGTCATTCAACCAGAATCTGTGCTGCAAAATCCAAAAATCACTCCTTCCCTTCTGAGTCCTGCCATGCACCCAACTGGTATTTTTTGGTCACATGTGAGGCATTGCCATACTCGGGAGAAATTGGGGCACAGATTTTGGGGTGCTTTGTCTCCTTCATTCCTTGTGAAAATGAAAAATTTTGAGCCAGATCTGCATTTTTGTGTAAAAAAATGTAATTTTTTACACAAAAATGCAGATCTGGCTCAAAATTTTTCATTTTCACAAGGAATGAAGGAGACAAAGCACCCCAAAATCTGTGCCCCAATTTCTCCCGAGTATGGCAATGCCTCACATGTGACCAAAAAATACCAGTTGGGTGCATGGCAGGACTCAGAAGGGAAGGAGTGATATTTGGTGGTGGAATGAATGGTGGGTGCTATGTCGCATTAGCAAGACCCCCGAAGCACCAATACAGTGGAACCCCCCCACATGTGACCCCATTTTGGTCACCAGCTTTGGGAGGGGGGCTGGCGCTGCGGCTGGTGGGGGGGTGGAAGGGGTGCTAGCGCTGCGGCAGCCGGGTGGGTGGGAGGGAGGGGGGGCTGCCGGGTGGGAGGGGGGGGGGCTGGCGATCGGTGGTGATCGGTGCTGTACTTAACAGCACCGATCACCACCGATCACTGTGTTACCGAGCGGCTTAGCCGCCGGTAACACAGAAAACGCTGCAATTGGCTGTTCACATTTGAACAGCCAATCGCAGCGATCGCCGCGAGGGGGGGATGTCTGCTGTCAGGGACAGCAGACATCTCCAAACTGTCACCGCGTCTATAGACGCGGTGACAGTTTAAAACCATGACGTATATATACGTCTTCGGTCGGGAAGTACCTCCCGACCATGACGTATATATACGTCATATGTCGGGAATATCTTTCTATATATATATATATATATATATATATATATATATATATATATGTGTGTGTGTGTGTATGTGTATATATATATATATATATATATATATATATACATACATATATATATGTGTATATATATATATATATATACATATATACACATACATATATGTGTGTATATATACATACACATACACACACACATATATATATATATTTATATATAGAAACAGTTGTGGTTTGGCACTCTGGATAATACTTGATAGAACCAAGGTGCCCTCCGTGGGTGTATAGATATTTGCAATATCCCAAGCTGCGTCCAGGTCCTGGATTAACACTTGTGAAGAAGAGGCGGCACTCAATGGATTGGTTTTAAAGGTGTATTATAAATAGCATAGGTGCTCCAATGACGGTGGTTACATCAAGACAGACTTCTTGTCTGTCTGTCTTGATGTAACCACCGTCATTGGAGCACCTATGCTATTTATAATACACCTTTAAAACCAATCCATTGAGTGCCGCCTCTTCTTCACAAGTGTTAATCCAGGACCTGGACGCAGCTTGGGATATTGCAAATATATTTATATATATATATATATATATATATATATATATACAGACGAGAGAGCCGCACAGCACGGGACTGTATTCCATTCACAATAAATCAAAAGGCAACAGCCAGTTGTCTTGCAACGTTTCGGGAACTTTTATTATCCCGTCCTCAGGCTAGGTAACATATACAAAGAATGATAAAAGACATTTACCTTTTATTGCCTCTCGTCTTGCGTTCAGCGTGTAGCGTCCTCCTCCTGCTTCCAACTCCCTTCCGGGTACAGGGTCACTGCGTCCACGTACTGGGACGTCGGTTGCGTCAGAGTGGGCGGATCAGCTGTCAGCAGACGCTTGGTTACACAGAGTGCACTACGATACATAACAAACAAACAATAAGTTACATTAAAAACAATCAAAAAGTGACGTAATAGTAAGATTGTGGATCCGTTGTGGTCAAGAATATAGGTACATATGGCCCTGAAGCATTACATTATACAAATATTGACTACTGTGGGCAAATTATGTGGGTATTTCAAAGAAAAATATTTAAATTGAGCTGGTCGTTCAAACCTTTGGGTTTGACAGTATCCAGCATGAAGATCCACTTTGCCTCACACTTGAGTAGCTTCAGGTGTCTGTCGCCCCCTCTTCCATCATCCGGTATATGGTCGATGACCATATGACGGAAGCTAGCCAGATTATGCTTGGCTTCTGCAAAATGCTTGGCAAGTGGTTGATCCATGCCTTTACCTTTAATAGCGGCACTAATAGCGGAGCGGTGCAAGGCCATGCGCTCCTTAAAGGTGCGCATGGTCTTGCCTACATAGTTTAAGCCACAGGGGCATTTTGCCAAGTAGACCACATAAGAACTTGAACATGACAGGTTATGGTTGATATAGTACTTCTGCCCAGTGTGTGGATGGCAGAAGTATTTACCTGATATCATATGGCTGCATGTTTTGCAGCCCGTGCACTTATGGCATCCATTTGTTTTCCTGGTTACCATAGTGCTCTCCTTCAACTGGTTTGTAATATCACTGTGTACTACCCAGTCTCGGATATTTTTTCCCCTCTCGTAGCAGTGTCTCACTTCTACTCTCTTCAGGCTTCTGAATTCTTGTTGGATAACTGGCCAGTTGTTTCTCACTGTTTTTTGACAGTATGGGAAGAGGTATTATATTTCTGAACCCAGTTTACACTGGGGTTAGATGTTGTTTTAGCGGCAGACTTAAGTGTGTCTTCTCTGGGGATGGTTTTTATTCTCTCCCTTGCTGCGCTGATGGTCATCTCACTATATCCCCTCTCTCTAAATTTGTCTGTCATGTCATCCAAAGTAGTTTCAAGTGTATTAGGGTCACTAGTGATTCTTTTGGCCCTTAAGAATTGGGAGAAGGGAAGACTGCTAATGGTGGATTTGGGGTGGAAACTGTCCGCCCTTAAAATGGTATTTTTATCCGTAGGTTTGGAAAAAACACTGGTTTGGATTTTATTATTACACAGTTTGATGTTGACGTCTAGATAATGTATCTCTTCCAGGCTCATGGAAAACGTATATTTTATGGGACAATCTGCATTGTTAACCCCTTCCATCAAAATGTGGAACTCCTCGTACGTTCCACGCCAGAAGAGGATGACGTCATCTATATAACGTTTGTAGTAGAGAATCTTGTCTCTATTCTCACGGTTGAGGAAAAACCTGTAATCAATATGTGACATGTAGCCATTTGCATATGTCGGGGATACATTAGATCCCATAGACACCCCGGTGCGTTGTATATAATATTTGCCATTGAAGAAAAAATAATTTCTTTCCAAAATTAACTTCAATAATGTGAGAAAAAAATCGGGATTTGGGCCCGAATACTCTGGATGGTTCTTAATCAATACTTCAATGGCTCTCAATCCTTCAATATGTGGAATGTTGGTATACAAGCTGGTGATGTCCAGGGTCACCATCCAGGTGTTATCCGGGACATCACCAAGCTTGCTCAATGATACCAGGAGGTCCGTGGTGTCCTTCAGATATGTCTCACGGCATGAGATCAACCACTTGCCAAGCATTTTGCAGAAGCCAAGCATAATCTGGCTAGCTTCCGTCATATGGTCATCGACCATATACCGGATGATGGAAGAGGGGGCGACAGACACCTGAAGCTACTCAAGTGTGAGGCAAAGTGGATCTTCATGCTGGATACTGTCAAACCCAAAGGTTTGAACGACCAGCTCAATTTAAATATTTTTCTTTGAAATACCCACATAATTTGCCCACAGTAGTCAATATTTGTATAATGTAATGCTTCAGGGCCATATGTACCTATATTCTTGACCACAACGGATCCACAATCTTACTATTACGTCACTTTTTGATTGTTTTTTAATGTAACTTATTGTTTGTTTGTTATGTATCGTAGTGCACTCTGTGTAACCAAGCGTCTGCTGACAGCTGATCCGCCCACTCTGACGCAACCGACGTCCCAGTACGTGGACGCAGTGACCCTGTACCCGGAAGGGAGTTGGAAGCAGGAGGAGGACGCTACACGCTGAACGCAAGACGAGAGGCAATAAAAGGTAAATGTCTTTTATCATTCTTTGTATATGTTACCTAGCCTGAGGACGGGATAATAAAAGTTCCCGAAACGTTGCAAGACAACTGGCTGTTGCCTTTTGATTTATTGTGAATGGAATACAGTCCCGTGCTGTGCGGCTCTCTCGTCTGTATATAATACTATAATTGCCGGCACCCGGGCGGACGCAACAAGAGGGGAGTGTGCCAGCCTATCGTGCAGTATATATATATATATATATATATATATTTCAGTACATTTTTTTTTTTTAACACATCTCATACATGCTGCTGCTGCTGCGGCTTGCGGGGGGGTGGGAGGGGGGAAGCGCTGCGTGCGCTGAGGCTGCCTACTGCTGCTGCTGCCGGGGGAGCTGGGGGAGCTGCCGGGTGAGTGCCGGGTGGGTGGGAGGGGGGGTGCTGCTCATCGGTGGTGATCGGTGCTGTACTTAACAGCACCGATCACCACCGATCCCTGTGTTACCGAGCGGCTTAGCCGCCGGTAACACAGGAAACGCTGTGAATGGCTGTTCAGATTTGAACAGCCAATCACAGCGATCGCCGACCGGGGGGGGCATCCCTGCCCCCCCTGGGCGGCGAGGGGGGATGTCTGCTGTCAGGGACAGCAGACATCTCCAAACTGTCACCGCGTCTATAGACGTGGTGACAGTTTAAATCCATGACGTACATTTATGCCATGTGTCGGGAAGTACTTCCCGACCATGACGTAAATGTACGTCAAATGTCGGGAAGGGGTTAAGAGGCTTACATTTTTTGGGTTGGCAGGAAAGAGTTAATGACTGCTAGTGTGTTTAAAGTTGGTTTCAGTTTTGTTTAGTTAGCCTTTGGGTGAACGGGGGGGGGGGGGGGGGGGGGGTGAGCTTAGCTTAGGGAGAGGGGTATATAGGCAGGTCCTTACAGGGAGTACTTCCTCTTGCAGAATTTCTTCAGCCCCACCCACCCTCCCTTGCCTTTGGCATTTCAATTTATAGTCAAATCATTGGTACATTTACCATTATTTCAACTAAGGCGGTAGGGCGTCACGGTCCAGCGGTCACTTGTGGCATGAGAGGGCGCTGGGAGGCACTGTCCCCAGGAAAGACGGCAGGGTGTCCTGCCTTTGCGGGGGGGGCGCGGTGGGCACTCCGTCAGCGGAGTGTCCACACCGGCCAGAGCGGGGGTGGTGAGACTTCCCAGCGTTAGGTTGTGCCTTAGTCAGATGGGCCGTCTCAGTCGTTCCCATATTTAATATCAATCAGGTGGGGCGTTTAAGATCGCCGCCATTTTTGAGATGTGACTAGAGCTGGGCATTCCTGGCGCCTTATTGCCAGCCCTTTACGAGAGTGTCATACCACATTAATAAATATACTTATGACCTTTAAATCTAATTGTTACGGTGTCCGTGTCTTTATTGTGTCAGCGTGAGTTATTTTTAGTTAAGCTAGCTTAAAGTGTGTGTTAGAGTTTCAAGCCAAATAAATGTATAGACGCCTTAATACATATAAATAATAATATTTAATTAGGAGCTCAATAATAAATGTAAATAATAATATTTAATTAGTAACTCAATAATAAATATAAGTAATAATATAAATACAAATATAAGCACTACCCTCTGATTCGTACAATTGCATTATTAAGTTGGTAACCTTGTCTTTCAGGCAGTTCAATTTAAACCTATGGATCTGGATCGAGTTCTCAAGTTGTTTGAAGATCCGTTCTCTGTAAGTTTTAGAACATTTATACTTCTCTATTTAGTTACCGTTTTGATAATGTATGTAAACAAATAATAGATGTTCTGAAAATTCTGTTGGTATATTGCTGATAACAGAGAATGTTATTCAGTGGCGGCTCCTACCTCTTTCAGGAACCCCCCCCCCTGTCACCACCACTGCTGCCGCTGCCTACCCATCACCGGCGCCTGTCCTATGATGAAAGGCGCCGGGACAGTATAAACATATGTACTGCGCATATGGCCAGCTTCTATGGGCTGCTTCGGCAGCAGCCCATAGAAGTAATCATGGTCACAGCGTCTGTACAATACAAGTTACAGCCACCGGGACCAGCGCATGCGCATTTGCCATTTTTGCACGGCAGCCCGCAGCAAGGCGTCCCGGAGCAAGGTAACACCTCCCAATGGGACTGCCTTGGTGACTGGCAGGTCTGACATCTAATAGGAAGTCACTGCCAGTCACAGTAAAGCCAGTGCAGTCTCACAGACTGCATCCGGCTTCACTATAGTTGCGGACTTTACCTGGGGGAGCTGCAGCCCTCTCTTGGATTATACACGGCATATGGCAGTACGGAATGGGATCATTCGTCAGACTGCATTTAGGTCTACAGTCATTAGGTCGACCCCACTAGGTCGACTGGCAGGAAGGTCGACCTGACTTAAGGTCGACATGGGCCAAGGTCGACATGACTTAAGGTCGAATTTGCATAAAGGTCGACATGAGGAAGGTCGACTGGTCATAAGGTCGACATGGGTTTTTCACTGTTTTTTATCCGAATGTCGACACAGTCGACATGGACACAGTTGGCAATGAGAATCGGACCCTCGCATCGCTCGCTTCGCTCGCAATGCTTCGGGCACGGTGCCTCGCTGCGCTCGGCACACTATTTTATTCTCCCACCACGCCCTAGTGGATGGTAGGGCATGAAATACCGCCTGTCGGCACATGTCGGCTCAAAAAACAGTGAAAAACCCATGTCGACCTTATGACCAGTCGACCTTCCTCATGTCGACCTTTATGCAAATTCGACCTTAAGTCATGTCGACCTTGGCCCATGTCGACCTTAAGTCAGGTCGACCTTCCTGCAAGTCGACCTAGTGGGGTCGACCTAATGACCGTAGACCTAAATGCAGTCTGACGAATGACCGCATCCCGGCAGTACAGTATGTAGAAAGCAAATTCTTAGCACTGGTGCTACTCTAACATGTATAGATAATAGTAAT
The DNA here is from genome assembly GCF_055691185.1 of Crinia signifera. Classification (NCBI taxonomy): domain Eukaryota; kingdom Metazoa; phylum Chordata; class Amphibia; order Anura; family Myobatrachidae; genus Crinia; species Crinia signifera. The sequence goes on along the minus strand of NC_139221.1, from coordinate 298,595,361 downwards.
CCTCTGCTACAATATATGTGTATGTTAATATTTATTGCACATTTGAATATGTAAAGAACAAGTAACTGAGTCCTTGTTCAAGAACACTCTACAGTTAGATATCATGATATCCTCTGACAGAATAGGGAAAAGGACCAGTTAGAGCAGTGATTCTCAAATCCAGTGTAATGAGCATGCTATATGTGTGCCAAGGCTGTTCTCACATTACAAGGGATGTAATTGGCACCACCTGCAGATCAATTCAAACTTGCCAGTCAGTAATGAATACCCATGATGCAGCTAGGACATGTGGAAAACATGCACTGTTAGTGGTCCCTAAGGATCAGATCTCAGAAACACCTATAAGGATTTAGAGATTAGATATGGCTCAATTTACGGCAAAATGTATTTGTAAATGAACATGGTAAGAATTAGTAATTAAGCATTTAAGATAAATCTAGGTGTGACATAATATAGAATATATTATTAAAAACATGCTGTCTGTTATATATCATAAAGACATAATAAAGCATCATAAAGGAGTAGCAAGTTTAAAAGACAACTTCATTGCATTGCACTATTCATTTACTATTGTGGTTTGTGCTACTATACTGAGAGCTGAAGAACTCATTATTCGGTAGCAATACTGGCACAATACTGTACTGTATTTTATGTGCGTCGTACACATACAGTAACATAACCCTATGCATTCTGATTTCAGCAGGACAGCCACTCTGTCACAAATGGGACTGCATTGTCTCTTTCTGTCTGGGATTTGGCGAGCATGACCCATTCACTCTACAGCAGGTAGTGGTGCTGGCTGCCGGACGGGGTCCCGACAGTCGGGATCCCGACAGTCATTTACCTGACGTCGGGATCCCGACTGTTAAAACACAGACGGGTTCCCGACGGCCACCGGCAATTCTCCCTTGTGGGGGTCCACGACCCCCATAGAGGGAGAATGAAATAGGTGGCGAGCGTAGCGAGCCACCGCGCCCGCAGCGTGGCGAGCGCAGCGAGCCCGCAAGGGGCTTCGTTGCGCTTGCCATGCTGTCTGAGTCCGGCCAGTTGGGATCCCGATGTCGGGCTAATGATTGTCGGGATCCTAACTGTCGGAGCCCTATGCCACACCTGTGGTGCTGGGCATTCCTTCCAGTACTGCGTGCAGCATGAAAGAGATGATAGGAAGTGACCTTCAGAGAGAGGGCAGTGGCAGTCTATCGATAACAAGTCCCTGGGGGTGTGGCCATGCCCCCTTCATGGCATAGATACAGCCCTCTGCAACGTGGCCACTCCCCCAGTTCCACCCAGCTTACCACCAAATATAGGGAGATATGCTACACTTAAGACCGTTGATAACCTAGCACTGTATAGTATTACTGTATAAATGCTGGGGTGCAGGCCCCACATGGGAAGAGATGGTTTAAGTGTGCACTATACAACTACACTTTTATACACTGCTCAAAAAGATAAAGGCAACACTAACGTTACACATCCTAGATCTGAATGAATGAAATATTCTTATTAAATACTTTATTTACATAGTTGAATGTGCTGACAACAAAATCACACAATAATTATCAATGGAAATCAAATTTATTAACCCATGGAGGTCTGGATTTGTAGTCACACTCAAAATGAAAGTGGAAAAACACACTACAGGCTGATCCAACTTTGATGTAATGTCCTTAAAACAAGTCAAAATGAGGCTCAGTAGTGTGTGTGGCCTCCACGTGCCTGTATGACCTCCCTACAACGCCTGGGCATGCTCCTGATGAGGTGGCGGGTGGTCTCCTGAGGGATCTCCTCCCAGACCTGGACTAAAGCATCTGCCAACTCCTGGACAGTCTGTGATGCAACGTGGCGTTAGTGGATGGAGCGAGACATGAGCGAGACATGATGTCCCAGATGTGCTCCAGATTCAGGTCTGGGGAACTGTCGGGCCAGTCCATAGCATCAATGCCATCATCTTGCAGGAACTGCTGACACACTCCAGCAACATGAGGTCTAGCAGATGGTCTCACAAGAGGTCTGAGGATCTCATCTCGGTACCTAATGGCAGTCAGGCTACCTCTGGCGAGCACATGGAGGGCTGTGCAGCACCCCAAAGAAATGCCACCCCACACCATTACTGACCCACTGCCAAACAGGTGATGCTGGAGGATGTTGCAGGCAGCAGAACGTTCTCCTTGGCATCTCCAGACTCGTGTGTAACATGTGCTCAGTGTGAACCTGCTTTCATCTGTGAAGAGCACATGGCGACAGTGGCAAATTTGGCAATCTTGGTATTCTCTGGCAAATGCCAAACGTCCTACACAGTGTTGGGCTGTAATCACATCCCCCACCTGTGGATGCCAGACCCTCATACCACCCTCATGGAGTCTGTTTCTGACCGTTTGAGTAGACACATGCACATTTCTGGCCTGCTTGAGGTCATTTTGCAGGGCTCTGGCAGTGCTCCTCCCGTTAGGTAGTGGTCCTGCTGCTGGGTTATTGCCCTCTTACGGCCTCCTCCACGTCTCCTGATGTACTGGCCTGTCTCCTGGTAGCGCCTCCATGCTCTGGACACTACGCTGACAGACACAGCAAACCTTCTTGCCACAGCTCGCATTGATATGCCATCCTGGATGAGCTGCACTACCTGAGCCACTTGTGTGGGTTGTAGGGTCCGTCTCATGCTACCACTGAAAACATCAGCCAGAAAGCATAGGAGCTGAGAAGTGATCTGTGTTCACCACCTGCAGAACAACTCCTTTATTGGGGTGTCTTGCTATTTGCCTATAGTACCACCTGTTGTCTATTCCATTTGCACAACAGCATGTGAAATTGATTGTCAATCAGTGTTGCATCCTAAGTGGACAGTGTGATGTCACAGAAGTGTGATTGACTTGGAGTTACATTGTGTTGTTTAAGTGTTCCCCTTATTTTTTTGGAGCAGTGTAGATAACATAAGGTTCTGAGTGCTGATCTGCTATCTGAATAGACCCCATGGTAAATTGCTCATGTCATGGCATAGAAGGCTACTGTAGTTGTTGCCACATGTGGTCATTGGCATAATGTCCGGTTACAAGTCATAATAGTAGTGCTTGTAATAATATGTAAGCCTGTGCCATAGGAATAATAACTAATAACAATGAATTATGTTTTTCAGAGAAATTTAATAGAGAGACAATTAAGGGTGTTGAAGAAACTCGCCAAACATTACTGCAGCGGTATTGTATCCTTCTGTGCTGCTAAGGGCTCTTAGGATCGTATTCAGGTCCGTTCACTGCGGCCGTTCGTTCGCACGGGGACCGATGTTTTGTTACTGTGCATACGCAGGGTGCGTGCACCCACTGAGAATACTCAGATGACTGGGTGCACGCACCCAGGACAGCGGGCGGGGGGTGAAGAGGGGCGTGGGGAGACCCCATTACAATATTTGATCACCTAGCGGTTTATGGGCGTTCTCATGCTAATGAGGCTATGACGTGGGCACCGGGGGGCGGGCAACTGACATCACCAGATGCCAGATGTCCTCCCACTTCCTTCTGAACGTGCACGCATATGAAAGAGGGCCTCAGAGCACCCTTACATATGCGTGCACGTTCCACATCATTCGACGGTCGCTGACCATCGAATGATGCGGGTGTTCCACTGCAGGCTGCGAGTGGATGTTTATATAAAACACCCATTCGTAGCCAGTGCGAAGGAACTCGCCTTGTGAATGGTGGACCAGCGGACCACCATTCGCAAGGCGGGGTTAGGTTGACTCGCAAGGATGTGAATTCGCATCTGAGCAAATCCACCAGAATACCCCCCTTAATGTAGAATACATATGGGGGGATTTGTATGCGTGAATTTACCAGAAAATTGATTTATTCATGGTCTGGGCAGAGGACTTCTCTTTACCTTTACTATATAGAATGTTCTTTTATAAGGTAACGAGCTAAAAGCCCAATTGAGTGTTCCCCCATGTATGGTAATACACATACGTAAGGACAGTACTAGATAATCATGAGTTAAATAAAAAACATTTCGAGAACCAGTCCAGCTGAGACATTTTACTGAAACATCTTGCAAACTGCGGAAACCTATCTGACATTATTAAATACTGACCTATTACATATGTTCTAAATGTGAATTTCCTGTGATTCTTTATTTATTGTTGGCTTGGAAGAATTTAATTCAAATAGAAATAATTAAATGTAATAAATAAATAATGACCGGTCATCCAATAACTAAGGCCCTAATTCTGGTTGGTGCGGTAATATCCGTGTGCGTTCGTGCCGCCGATGTTTTGTGTCTGCGCATGTGCAGAGGCGTCTCTGCGCATGTGCGAGCCGGACGCACGGCCACATTCCGCATGAAATGTGTACACTACGAACAGGGGGTGGAGAGGGGTGTGAAGGGCTGTTTGGGCTCATTAGCATATGTTTACACCCCGCTTTTCATGGGCGTTCCCATGCAAACGCTGGGCGTACGTATGGTAATGCGGCCGTGACGCACGTGTAGGGGTCGGACATATGACATTGCCGGATGTCAGCTGCCCGCCCAGAACCCTGCTTTTGCACGGAGAAATGCCTGTGTGGTCTGAGGTTGCGGGAGCTGCCTGGCCACTCGGTCCTGCATTCGATGGTCTGCGACCATCGAATGATGGGGGAGGTTCCCTGAGATGGAGGAGGTGTATTCATGAGAAATACACGTGCGGTCCGTTCGGACAGCTTCTTACCGCGTACGGACGGAGTTGGCGATCCGTATGGAAGGCGGGGTTTAGGACGCACGGTGCTGGCCGCATATTCGGATCCGGCCGCACCGATCAGAATAAGGGCCCAAATCACATATTGGTCTCTAAATAGAGAGGTGGATGTTTAAAAGTAATAGCGGTCCTCCATACATTACAGGATTAAACATTATTCATTCCCAGTGATAGTGTTCAATAGAGAATCCAAACATCCACCTCTCTATTGAGAGAACCTTATGGGTGAAATGTAATAGGATGAGAGATTCAGAAAGTGAGAGATTTGGTAAGAAATCTCCAGTTTTTAAAGCGGCAATCATTTACACTGCAAAATCAAACTGGTTTTCTTACCAAATCTCTCATTTTCTGAATCTCTCATCCTATTAAATCACACCCTATTTGTTATTAAATGTGAAGAATATTGATATATGTGATTTATAGTGTGTGCACACGGTGCGATATGGCTTCCGATGTTGCCGATATAGTGAACATCAGAAGCCATATAACAGATCACATGCTTTTTTAGGGCTTGCGAGCCCGATGCGCTGCCGACGCGCGCTCCCATGTGAGTGCAAATCGGCAGCCAAATAGAGAGGGCAGCCAAGACTATATAGTGCAGATCTGCACTATATAGTCTAAATTGTCCCTCTGCATGCCGTGCGATGCGAGTCCCGATACGATCTGATCGCATTGATCTACCATGTGTACACACCATTAGTTATTTGATGGCCTGTCATTAGTTATTTATTTATTACATTTTCTTTAATGTACATATGTGTATTTGAATTAAATTCTTCCATGCCAGCAGTAAATAAAGAAGCGAAGTCAATTCAAATTTATAACATTTTATTGTGGGTTCAAACAATCTATTCAATATGCAATCACAGGTGTATTTATTTACTGCTGCTGTCATTGTGAATACCCAGACAATTTTTTAGATTTGTTTTTAGATTTAGGAATATTGGGCCTGATTTCTTTTTATTTTATTTGACCTATTACATAAGCATTCTGTACAGTAACACTAACTATATATTACTCTATATAAGTGTCTGCATTACATTTCTTTCTATCTATCTATCTATCTATCTATCTATCTATCTATCTATCTATCTATCTATCTGTCTGTCTCATAAATTGTGTGCATTTAGCATTGTCTCCTACTCTTATTTCTCTTTCAATGGTCCTGGTGACACAGCTCAACACTGGGATGTAGGAGGGTCCGAAGGAGCCAGGCACCTATCCTAAAGCTTTTAGAGGGTAGGCTCCTCCCCTACTGCATCCTGGACTCTTCAGTTCGTGTTAGGTGCCCACTGGAGTGGGTGCTATTCTAAAGAGCTGCAGGAGCAGCTGAAGAATTAAAGTAGTTAGGGGAATTTTATTATTTTATTAATTATACTCTAGCTAGGTAGGCACAGTGTGAGGATTCTCATAGTGAATCCTCACACTGCTAGCGCAGCAGGAGCTGGCAGAAGCGCGTCCTGTCAGCTCACTGTGCACAAGGGAGACGCTGTCTGGCCTCCCTGTGCAGCGCTTACAGCTTCTTTTAAGAAGCTGCCTGGGCTCTGGAGTGTCCTGAAACCGGCTTCACGTTTAGGTGAGGATCATGGGGGACAGGCGCTCCGTGATGGCGGCGGCCATTTTATGCGGAGCTTACACGCTGAGCTCCTATATGAGAGGACAGCAGCGTTGTTACCGGCATGTTCCAAGTGGTCCCCAGTCGAGGGGGAGATACTGGAACTAGGAAATCCTACCTAGGGAGCGGCTGACTGGGGGTGGTTGGTGCCAAAAGTCACGGACCCCGCAGCAGCAGGGACTTTGGTCTCTTCCCTCACTCTGTGTTTGGCGCCTTTCAGAACGCTTGCAGCGGAGCTGAGCTGGCTTACAGATCCTAGCAGAGTGTTTGGATTTCCTGGGCATTGTTTCCCCGCATCTGAAACCAACAGACAGACAAGTGACTGAGTGCATTAAACCTGTTTAATCGCTAGTACATTGTATGCACTGTATATATATATATATATCACTTTTCATCATGTCTGAGCAACATGCTGTGGTTTTGGGGGAGGGAGCCCTTATTGCACTGAGCGCGTGTAATGTATGCACACAGAAATTTGTCCCTGAGCAGATGGCCATGGGGGGCTTATGTAACACTTGCGCTGCTGTGAGACCCATGGGGAGTGAACCTCAGAGGGCAGAGCAGATTGAACCCGCGTGGGCCATGGCCCTAGGCAGGTCAGTGAACGCTTTGGTGCAGCTACTGGACAGGCAGAGTGATAGCTTGGTAGAATCCCAGAGACCTATGCCATCATCTCAGCAGTCTTCTGGCTCCTTGCCTCTTACCCAGGCAGACCCTGCCTTTATTCAGGTGATGCAGGATACTGCGAGGGGGATCAACAGGTTTAGTGAGATACTAGACAAGATTGATGTTGATGTTGCAGGGACACCTAAAAGGTCTTATGCTATGCCTACATTGGTAGATGAGGAGGAGGGAGCGTATACTGACATCCCCTGGGATCAGGGTGATGATTTTGAAGAGACCTCTTCTGCAGGAGTAGAGGATCTTATTGTAGCTGTGAAACAGGCTTTAAAACTGTCAGTGGAGGATAAAACTCCTGCTAAAGGTGTGTTTAAGCGACAGCGTAAGGAGGCTGTTACCTTTCCTTCGGATGAAGGTTTACAGGAATTGTTGGAAGGGGCTTGGAAAACCCCTGATAAGAGGCTGCAAATGCCCAAGAGATTCCTGAGTCTGTACCCCATGCCGGAGTCTCATGCGGAGCTCTGGGAAAAGGTGCCAGTTGTGGATGCTTCAGTGGCACGTTTGTCCAAGGCTACTGTTTTACCAGTACAGGGCGGTGCAGCTTTTAAAGATCCTGTGGATAAAAAGCTGGAGGGTAACCTCAAGGCTATATTTGAAGGGGTGGGATTCACCCTACGCCCTCTTATTGCTTCAGCCTGGGTCTCTAAGGCCATGATTGAGTGGGCTGGTGAATTATGCACCATGCTACAGGCTGACCCTGGTGTATTGCTGCTGGCGGAGAAGCTTAAGGCAGCTGCTGAGTATGTGGTAGAAGCAGAGGAGGAAGCACTTAAAATGGCAACCAGAGTGTCCACAGTGTCGATTAATGCCAGGAGAGTGCTCTGGCTTAAGGCCTGGGAAGCGGACAATGAGTCCAAAAAGGCCCTAGAAACTTTAGCTTTCAAAGGAAAGTTGTTATTTGGGTCAGAATTGGAGGAAATAATTAAGCAGGCCACGGGCGGCAAAAGTACATTTCTGCCGGCTCCCACGGCTAAGCAGGCATCCAGATTTTCTGCCTTTAGGCCGTCCTTTCGGCCCTCCCCTAGAGGGGGTGCGTCCTTTCGAGGACAGTCATTCAGGGGAAAGTTTCAGTCCTCTAGGGGCAAGACCCCGAAGTCCAAGTTTGGCTCCTTTCACAAGAAGCCTGCCACCAAAGGAGAGGACAAACCCTCCGCATGACTGTCAGGGGATTTGCCCGGCAGTGATAAAGGTGGGGGGGCGTCTCTCACATTTCAGGGAAGCATGGGCTTCTCTAGACCAGGATGCCTGGGTGTTAGACATTATAGCCCAGGGCTACAAAATTCCTTTCAGAGGTCTGCCTCCGAAAAGGTTTATCCCCACATCCTTGCCAAAGGAAGCGCGGCTGCGTACAGCTCTTGTGAGAGCAGCTCACTCCCTATTAGAGAAAGGGGTGGTTACTCCGGTTCCCAGGGCAGAGTGGAAGAAAGGCTTTTACTCCACTCTGTTTCTGGTGCCCAAACCAGACGGGTCTTTCAGACCAATACTAAATTTGAAGTCTCTAAATGTCCATTTATGGGTAGACCATTTCAAAATGGAGTCTCTACGGTCAGTGCTCCTGAGCCTAGACCAGGGAGAATTTTTGGCGTCCATGGATGTCCAGGACGCATATCTGCATGTTCCTATACACCCGGAGCATCAGGCCTTGTTGAGGTTTGCAATAGGAGACCTGCATTTACAGTTCAAGGCGTTGCCCTTTGGTCTGGCCACCGCGCCAAGGGTATTCACAAAGATAATGTCAGTGATGGCGGCTGTGCTGAGGCTCAGGGGAATCACAGTGATACCTTATTTGGACGACCTGCTGTTCAAAGCAGAGTCAGCAGCCATGCTTCAGAGTCAATTGGCAGAAGCCATCAGTTTTTTGCAGGCTCACGGCTGGATTTTAAACTTGCAAAAATCTCAGTTGGTACCATCACAGAGGCTCCAATTCTTGGGAGTTATTCTGGATACCCATCTTCATCGGGTATTTCTCCCGGAGGTAAAGGCCAGGGATCTGATCGCCTTAGTCCAGGAGATTCTCAGCGCTCGGAGCATTTCTGTATGGAGGTGCCTCAAGCTGCTGGGGAAAATGGTGGCGTCATTCGAGACGCTGCAATTTGCCAGGTTCCACTCTCGGGTGTTCCAATGGAACATCTTGACGGCTTGGTCAGGAAACACACAGACCATGAAGTCGGAGCTGATAGTGCTGTCTTTGGACACTCAAGACTCCTTGAAATGGTGGACAGAAGTGGACTCCCTTCAATGGGGTCGGTCATTGCAGGCCTGGAACTGGCTAGTGGTTACTACCGACGCCAGCCTCAGGGGCTGGGGGGCAGTAGTCTTGGACCTCAGGCTGCAGGGCTTGTGGACTGCAGAGGAATCAGCTCTACCGATCAACATCTTGGAGCTGAGAGCTGTCTGGAAAGTGATTTCCTTGGCGGGAGACAGGTTACTGAACCTCCCTTTAAGGATTCAGACCGACAATGCCACAGCTGTGGCGTATCTGAATCACCAGGGAGGTACACGCAGCAAATTGGCCATGTGGGAGGTGTCCAGAATCTTCCTATGGGCGGAACAGAATGTTCCAGCTGTATCAGCTATATTCATACCAGGAGTGGAGAATATAGAAGCCGATTTCCTGAGCAGGGAGGAGCTCAAGGAAGGGGAATGGAGCTTACACCCGCAGGTGTTTCAGCAGATCACCTTGAAGTGGGGAACTCCGGATGTGGACCTGATGGCATCCAGGTTCAACCATCAAGTACCCAGGTTCTATGCCAGAATGAGGGATCCACTAGCGGAGGCAGTGGATGCCATGACTATCCCCTGGCAGGGGAATCTCCTTTATGCCTTTCCACCAGTACCAATGCTGGCGAGACTTTTAAAGAAAATACAGGGGCAGAAGGTTCCGGTGACCTTAGTGGCCCCAGATTGGCCAAGGAGGTCCTGGTATTTGAGGCTTCAGAGGTTGTCTGTGGACTCATGGCGTCTACCACTGAGGCCAGACCTTCTAAGACAAGGCCCATTCAATCACCTGGATTCAGCTCGATTAATTTTGACGGCCTGGCTATTGAAACCGCCATTTTGAAAAGAAAAGGTTTTTCTGATGCAGTGGTGCATACTATGATTAAAGCCAGGAAATCTGTGTCCTCGGCAAATTATTAAAGAGTATGGAAAACTTACATTAGATGGTGTGAGAGACGGAAGTCACACACACATCTCATTTTAAATTATCAAAGATGATGGAATTTTTACAAGATGGTTTCTCATCGGGCCTAAGCCTTCAGTCATTGAAGGTGCAGGTTTCGGCTTTGTCCATCTATTTCCAGAAGAGGATAGCCATTTTACCGGAAATTCAGACATTTTTACAGGGGGTATCTAGGTTGAAACCTCCATACAAGCAACCAGTAGCGCCTTGGGACTTGTCACTGGTTTTGGAATGCCTTCAGAAGGCACCCTTTGAACCTCTGAGGTCGGCGGACCTTAAGTTTCTCACATGGAAGCTGGTGTTCTTGTTGGCAGTGGCATCAGCTAAGAGGGTGTCAGAGTTAGGAGCTTTGTCATGCAGATCTCCTTTCTTAATTTTTCATGACGATAGGGCGGTCCTGAGGACAGTGCCTCAGTTTTTACCGAAGGTAGTCTCTGCCTTCCATTTAAATCAGGAGATAATTCTACCTGTGTTTCAACCCCCAGAGGGTTCTAAGAAAAGGGACAGGTTGAAGAGTTTGGACGTTGTGCGTGCTTTACGCATTTATGTGGACAGAGTAAAGAGTGTCAGAAAGACAGACACCTTGTTGGTATTGTATGATATACACAAAATTGGTTGGCCTGCATCTAAGCAGACTATTGCTAGGTGGTTGCGATCTGTGATAGCTTTTGCATACACCAAAGTGGGAAGGCCTGTGCCGGCCAGAATAAATGCGCATACCACCAGGTCGGTTGCCACCTCTTGGGCGGTTCGACATGGGGCCACAGCTGAGCAGGTTTGCAGGGCTGCCACTTGGTCATCTGTTCATACCTTTGCCAAATTCTATAGATTCCATGAGTTCGCGTCGGAGGACGCATCATTCGGGCGAGCAGTGCTGAGAGCTGCAGACCTGAGTGTACCCTCCCAAAGGACCGGCTCTGGAACGTCCCAGTGTTGAGCTGTGTCACCAGGACCATTGAAAGAGAAAAAGGGATTTTTGTAAGAACTTACCGTTCGAATCCCTTTCTCTGATATGGTCCTGGTGACACAGCGATCCCTCCCTTACGCTCAGTAAGTATGCCAGAAGTTTCATGATGATTCATGTTAAAATGGTTATAAGTTAACAGTTATTGTTATAAAATGTGCATATAATATGTGCAGGCGTTTGTACTGAGTTAATGTATTCCAGTGGCTTTGAAAGATTGAACTGAAGAGTCCAGGATGCAGTAGGGGAGGAGCCTACCCTCTAAAAGCTTTAGGATAGGTGCCTGGCTCCTTCGGACCCTCCTACATCCCAGTGTTGAGCTGTGTCACCAGGACCATATCAGAGAAAGGGATTCGAACGGTAAGTGATATCACTCGTTACATACACGTTTCCCTTTAATATGTTTGCATCAACGTTTGTCATGTAGTAACATTGGGGGGAATTTACTAAAGGAAATTTGTAAAAAATAGGTGTATTTGTATCCAGAAATACACTTATTTTTGACATTTACTATCCCGAAAATACGGATATTCGTATTCGTATTGATAGCACATCAATACGAATACGAATTGCCATATTTTCGGGATAGTAAATGTAAAAAATAAGTGTATTTCTGGATACAAATACACCTATTTTTTTACAAATTTCCTTTAGTAAATTTCCCCCATTATCTTAGTTACATTTTCCTTAATATGAAATTCCCCAAAAGCTTTTGAAAGAAGTACCGCAAATAGTGAAACTGTTAGATATTTGTGCAACAAAGGTAGAAGACCATAAAGATTTTGTAGAGCCGATGTGCGACATCATAAGGCTATGTGGGTAAGTAGCTAACATTCCTGGCTACCTAACTATAGCTCGGTGGTTCCCATAAGCTTGGAGGTTCCCAAATTTTGTTGATTCACAGCAACCTAAAATCAGAAATTTCCACGGCAACCCTAGGCCGAAAGTTTCTTATTGAGAAACATAAAAAAAAATTTATTAAATGAAGTAATTTGTGTTTATATGACAGCCATAGGTTTATTAATGTAGTAAGGGTCAGGACTCATTTCTGTTTGTCCACATACATTATGCATTGGTCCCAGAACACCAACAGAGGCACCCCTGCAAGTGTCCTGAGGTACCTAAGGGTGGCACTGCACATAGGCCCTTATTCATATCTGATCGCAGTACAAATTTGTTCTCAAGATTCGGCCGAAATCGGACCAAATCGCCTCGATGTATGGGGGCCTTTAGATTTGTGTGAGCTATTTTGTTTCTGTGCAGGGTAAATACTGGCTGCATTATTTTTACACTGCTATTTAGATTTCAGTTTCAACACACCCCACCCAAATGTAACTCTCTCTGCACGTTACATCTGCCCCACCTGCAGTGCCATTAAACTTGCAGCACAAATAGCTATCAATAGTTTAACATTATAATAACTTGCCTCTTTACAGTACATGGCTTAATGATAATCAAAATGTGGACAAGCAGTATGTGGAGGCGAGAAGGCTGACATGCCCTGTTACTTTAAGCATTTTACAAGCAGAGGCAGTATGTACCATTGTAAAGCTGGTGGTAATAATGTGATTGTTGTGCTGCCATCTGGTGGTGAAAATACCTGTAAGCTGCATCTTACACTAAAGGTGAGTACACACGGGTGCAATTTCATGTAAAATCGCTGGGAATATGGTCGCTGAGCGACCATATTGCCAGTGATTTGGAGCGCAGCTGGCGATAAATCGCCAGCTGCGCGCTCCCGTGTGCACTGCCTAATGGTCGCTGGTCGCAGGAGCATTCTCCTGCGACCAGCGGCTTTCCCCGGTGATCGCTGTGCCGGGAGGTCAGCGCCGGGGAGATCAGCGTTGATCTCCCCAGCCCCGTGCCGCTGCTCCCTCCCTCCTCCCATCAAAGTGACAGCAGCAGCGTCTGCTGCTGCTGCGCTCCCCCTCCGCCCCGTAGCAGTGTCTCCTTTTCATCGCTGATGAATAGAAGACACTGAGCAATATGATTGCTGGGGATGTATTGCTAGCAATATATCCCCAGCAATCTTATTACCCCGTGTGTACACAGCATTACAGACATCCCTGTTCCTGCTGTCTGGTGTCCCCCTAATGCTTGCAATCACTCTAATTGTCAGTTGGTAGAGTATCATTGTGTATATATTGCTGTACTGTGGGCTTAATCTATGTTTGTATGCAATGGCCGATGCTCACGGAATCAAGCAATTATCAGCAGACTGCGTATGGGCTGCAATCACAGTGCGCACCCGCCAAGGTGCCTTTGCGATTTCATCACAGAGTGATTGACAGGTAGCGATCACATGGGATAGGTAAAGGGGAGTGTATTAACCCTTTGAGTGTCAACATCTCTGTGAGAGATGTGCAAAATATCTCCTAATATTGCCAGCGTCCCTCACATTTGTTATATAAAGTCAAATAAAAAATGTGTAATAATTATGGGCTTGATTCAGGTTCAATCGGATGGGGACAAATTTGGCCCCATTTCCAACAGTGCGGGTCATATGCGCATGTACAGACCCTCTGTGCGAACGCCTTCAGCGGGTATCACACTCGCCAAGGTGTTTGCACGTGCAGGAGAGGGAGGGGGCGGGAGCAGGGGAACATCCTGCTTTTTATGGGCGTCCCCTGGGAACGCAGACGGGTCGATGCCCGCTCGGGCAGGCGGCTGACATCACATGACGTCAGCACTTGCTCTGTATTGGGCCATCTCTGTCGGAAATAACAGTCAGCTTAGACTGCCTTTTATTTGAGAATGGGAAAAAAAAATTCATTCGATTTTTGGCGACCATCAAATATAAGCAAGGGAAATTATTTTTGGATTAACCTTGCGCTTTAATCGCTGCTCTGGGTTACTGTAAGATTGTATGTATCACCTAACATACAGAAAACAAGTATACAGAAGAAAAGGGGTACCGACAGTATCCTTGAGCGCTGATCCTAAATGTGTCTCTCAATAGGTGGATACCCAAAACACAGAAAGAACATAACCACAATAGTGCATTATCATAGGGGGTATGGAATAAAACAATTATAATCTTTATCAAGAGTTTGAGAAGACTCGTACCCTATGGTTTGGTCTACTGTTTAGGCAGACCAAACAAGCTTGGGGGGGGGGGGGGGCGGTTCTGTGCCGTCAGATCCCAGATGTCCAATTCCAATTTCACATATAAAAAAGGTGAAAAACTAACATGGTGTAATATTGCTTTGATGTTGCATTATCAAACCCACACACGAACGAACAAACAGACTCATACCGTGTATCCTGGTCTACTGTTTTAAGGCAGACCTCAAATGCTTTGGGGGGCAGTGGTTACACACCGTCAGATCTTCCAAGGGTCCCACAACCAATTGCATGTATCAAAGAGAAAAAAGCTGGTATGGTGTAATACCGCTTTATTTACAGATACATTTAAAAACAACAATATAGGGGGGTCAAATCAGCAGACTCTCACCGATTTCTATTGTCCACAAGAGAAATGCAGACAAAATAGGCAGATGGTATTATCAGGCGTCCCTGCAGCCTCTCCCGGTGAAGGTCCAGTGTATTTGCCCCTCTTGCTCCACGGCCAACGCGTTTCCAGACCACAATGGTCTCTTTTTCAAGGCATGTGGAGCATAAAGTGCACATATTTATACCCCCTTCCGGGGGAACCTAATTCCAGACATGGATCACCTATCATCTAAACCCTCATCTCCCCAATATATTATACTGGATTTCAATGTCCGTTTCTTACATCCAGCATCTTCTCCAGCTGGCGCTCATTAATGTTCCGTTCCGGTTGCTGTATTGGGCGGATGTGACGTCCGTCCGTTTCCGCCCATTGTAGATAGTATATCTGATCTTGTTGTAGTTCCCGGACGTAGACGGAAATGACGTTTTTCCTATTTCCGCCGGCTGTGGATGACGCGAGTTTGCGTTCCATCACATTTTACTGCTGAAAACTCGCAATTATGCGTTCCACCTTATTATCAAGGTTATTTGATTCATTTTCACTCAATTTGTTTTCGAAATGGGACAGAATGTGGATGTTTCTCCCGGTATTTATATAGAATGCAGAAGAAATATAGAAATTAGATTTCAGAACCACATTGCAATATCAGCATTTTAAGTGCATTTTAAGCGTACACATCCCCTCGCGTGCAAATGTGGGGATTCGTGCGCAGGGGGGGGGGCAGACATTCGGTCAGGCAGCGGGCGGAGTTTACATGTTCGCTAGGCTGTAAACATACTCAGCATTTGCAATGGCTCCGGTGGGCCTCACTTTCCATTTTTTTGGGTGGCAGCTTTACTAACAGTAGCCTAGAAAATGGCAGTTGCTCGTGCGTGCAGACATGAATTAGGCCCGAAATGCCATCAACGTGATTTACCTCAATGCATTATTGTACTGTTGTGTGTGTTTGTGTATTTCTAGGCTTCCTTTCCTGAAAGAGAAGATGTCAGATGAAGCCCTGTATGGCCACATTGTGGCAGAGTCACTATCTCAGCTAGGTGAGCACTGGGGTTATACCTGTTCTGTAGAATGCCCGTCTTAGTAAATGGACTCCATTTGAGTCTACTAGTGTCATAATATGTCACCATCGGTCACATAATCGAAACTAACACCAGCCCCATGGGGGGGCAGTTTCTCTGTCTGACCATGGCCGCCTATGCCTGCGACTGTTAATTTGAGAACACATCTACTTACAGCGGCACATCATCAACATTCCTCTAATACACCCACGGGAATGGACCATATTTGCCTGCACTGCGAGTCACTGCCCAGAAGCGCCCATCACTTTACTGCCACATTTCTGATACTAATTGCAGCAGCATCTGTGTGCAGATACTCTGGGTAATGCATGCGCCATGGGGGTGGGGGGGGGGCAAATGTGCGCACTTTGGCAGTTAAAGAAATTGCTCAATGACATGAGCACTAGCATTGCGGTGACTCACAATCCCTCCTCCAATCCACAGACCAGCGAATTAACGCGGCTGACTGTCATGGGGGTGGGGCTTAGTGACACCCGCCTCATCCCGCCCCCGACACGTAGCCTTGTCCTGCCCCCCTTTTACTCCTCTCCGGGAGAAGCCCGGAGAGGAGTGATATAAAGTAGGCAGGTATGGATAAGCGCATTTCTGATACTTGCCCGCTAATAGGACTGGAGCGATGATTAGGCAAAATCTAGTAAAGATAAATAGACAGCAGCTTCCTACATGTTAAGCTGCAGGAAACCTGCCTAATTTTTGATGATCCTTCCCAGGAGAAGCCCGGAGAGAAGATGAAACACTCACATTATTAGGCTCCGCCCTATTGCTGCAAAATCAAGGATACATGAGGATTCGCTTCACTTAGCCCCGGCCATTCTATATGGACTGATGATTCCCAGTATTGTCCTGCCCACTTCACAAGGAAGTTGGTGGAATGCGGGAGATCATCTACTCTTCCAAGGGTGCTGGGTACTACCTAAACAAATGGGAGATTTATTTATTTATTTACAGTTTCTTATATAGCGCAGCATATTCCGGTGCGCTGTACAATTGGAAACAACAGTGATTACACTAACAGACATGGAGGTAACAGGGCCCTGCACGCAAGCTTACAATCTATAGGGATAATAGGAGGGATACATAAGGATATAATTCCATAGCATGGCAGTCCCATCAGATTACTAGAAGGTCCTGATGGGATGCAATTAGATATTGCATTACCGCACCTACCGTTAGAGTAGGTACGTATAAGCTGGAGGCTGACTCTCCTCGGTGTGATAAGTGTGGCACTTGACTATAATGTCATAATGACACTCAGTAGAACCGACACAGTCATTGTTAGAAGTCGTGAGAAGAGAGTTGATATTTTAATGTTGTGCTTTTTGTTGTCCATAATAAGTGGTACTAGCACATGATGTATAATGAATCCTTACAGAGCAGAATATAGCATTCCTGACGTGTAGAGATTTGGGTACAGGCCTAACCGGGTATGTGTCTTGCAGGCTGTCTGATGCGGGTACCAAGTTCTCAGGTCCGGATACAGATCTGCAATTCAGTTACCAATTTTTACAGTCCAGAGTCTACAAGAAAGCAGCCGGAAGGTAAATCAGGGGGCATCTGTATAGCGCTGAAGTGCGGGGTGTCAGCGGAACTCTTTTAAAAGCGGCAATCATTTACAAGGCAAAGCCATGTCTTGTAAATAATTGCCACTTTAAAAAAAATAAAAAGCATCACGCACTTTTGGGAATACCGGACGCTATTATATATGTCCCCAGGTGTCTCTTACTGTGTGATATTTATCGATAAATCTGTTTCCTAGTAAACATTGAAACCAAGTAGTGTACCACTTGTTCATGTTCTATTTGTTTAGTAATGTTAGAAAGCATTGTATTATTCAGTGTCATTAATTATGTGGTGTCAAAGAATAACTATATTATGCCAAAAAATAAAACAATTATTTATTCACACCAAAAAGACACCAATGAGGTAGCACAAAAATCTTTCACACAAATAGGCAACGGCAGAGCCGGTGTAAGGCTTCTCAGCACCCTAGGCAAAACTTGAACCTACTCCCCCCACCACCACCCCCCACCCTCCCCTTTGGCACCCACAACAGAGTACAAGGAGGAGGGGGCAGCAATGTAGGGAAGTATGCCTCAAGGGAATGTATGGAGGTGATTAAGTACAACAAGGATCCTCATAGACATCCTTGATTTTTTGATTTACAGACTTGGTGGCGCCCCCCAGATCCCGGCGCCCTAGGCAGCTGCCTAATGGTAGAGCCGGCCGTGGGCAACGGTAAAGTCTGTCACACCACACAGACAAGACAGAAGTGTGTCACACCACACAGACAAGACAGAAGTGTGTCACACCACACAGACAAGACAGAAGTCTGTCACACCACACAAACTACACAGAAGTGTGTCACACCACACAAACTACACAGAAGTGTGTCACACCACATAGACAACACAGAAGTCTGTCACACCACACAGACAACACAGAAGTCTGACATACCACACAGACAACACAGAAGTCTGACATACCACACAGACAACACAGAAGTCTGTCACACCACACAGACAACACAGAAGTCTGTCACACCACACAGACAACACAGAAGTCTGTCACACCACACAGAAAAGAGAGAAGTCTGTCACACCACACAAACTACACAGAAGTGTGTCACACCACACAAACTACACAGAAGTGTGTCACACCACACAAACTACACAGAAGTCTGTCACACCACACAGACAAGACAGAAGTCTGTCACACCACACAGAAAAGACAGAAGTCTGTCACACCACACAGAAAAGACAGAAGTCTGTCACACCACACAGACAAACTACACAGAAGTGTGTCACACCACACAAACTACACAGAAGTGTGTCACACCACACAGACAACACATAAGTCTGTCACACCACACCACACAGAAAAGACAGAAGTCTGTCACACCAAACAGACAAGACAGAAGTCTGTCACACCACACCACACAGAAAAGACAGAAGTCTGTCACACCACACAGAAAAGACAGAAGTGTGTCACACCACACAGACAAACTACACAGAAGTGTGTCACACCACACAGACAAGACAGAAGTGTGTCACACCACACAGACAAGACAGAAGTGTGTCACACCACACAAACTACACAGAAGTGTGTCACACCACACAAACTACACAGAAGTCTGTCACACCACACAGACAACACAGAAGTGTGTCACACCACATAGACTACACAGAAGTCTGTCACACCACATAGACTACACAGAAGTCTGTCACACCACATAGACTACACAGAAGTCTGTCACATGACTTTCTAATGGACCTTATGGTTTTAAAACAACTATATTGTGTTATCTTACCTCAATGTAATTAGTGTCCTGTGCACAAGTTATGAATAATAAATCTGTAACAGTGACATTTTGTACCCAGGTTTTCAACCCACCAGCATAATGTACAAGATACAGATGGCTGAAATGGGGGGTTTGGCGCAGACCCTTGTTTTATCCCTCACAGTAGTAGAGAATCATCTGCAGGAGAAGTTAGCACTGCTGAAGGTCCTCCAGCTCCTGTCTAGTACCCCTGGTATGTTCTCTGCCCCTCGCCAGTGAGTGTACATCAGGACTGACTATATTCTGTGTCTTACCTGTGTGTATGATGCTGTATGTTACATTGCATAAAGTGTGTCTACAAATGCTGTCAAAGTTAAAATAAAGGGTGCAAACTGTGTCCCATATTAGAATTTAATTCTATGACCATTTGGATCGTGAAGTAAGCCAAGTCAGTTTCAAATAAAAAAAATCATGAAAAACTCACGTTTACTTTTTGACAAGGCGGCATTTTAAATGTCAGCATTTTGACCATGTCGGCATAATGAATGTCTGCATTTTGAACGTATTTTGGTATTTTGACTTTCTGCCAATGGTTGACCGTATTTTGACTGTCGGTAATAGGACAGCATAACCATCACTTAGCAGCTGGAGAGTCTGGATCTCATGCAGGGGGGAGAATAATATCCTCTGCCCCCATTAAATTGGCAACGCCTCCCTACATGTGCATTCTGCACCCTCGGCATGTATTTTGCATGATGCTTTCTACACATGTAGGTTTAAATGCTCTTTTTTAGCTTTTTAATATTCTTGAAATTGGAAATTTGGTCCATACACTTTACTGTTTCTTATATTTGTTACAGAAATGCTCATTGTTTAGGTATTAATCCTATAACCTTCCCAAACATGCACCATATTGTTCCTATACAGAGAACTGCAACCGCATGTCTCGAGCGCAGGCTGCCTGCCGAATCTGCTCACGCCTCAGCGACCCAGATCCGTCTGGACAGCTGCTTTTCCGCTCCTCCGAAATTCTGTGGAACCTGCTGGAAAATGGACCTAAAGAAGAAATCATTAACCAGCTCAGCAACATAGAATGTATCTAGTAAGTATTTCCCAGAATCCACGTATCGGGTCAAAGGGAGAGATGTTGCTCATCCCATCCAATCAGATTCTACTAGCTACAAACCTCTAGAAGGTGCTAGATAAATGGTAAGTAGAATCTGATCGGTTGCTATCGATGACATCTCTCACTTCTAAAAAAATCTGCCATTTTGGTACATATACCCCATAGCGGGGTATTCAATTCCGCCGCTATTTTCGACTGGAGAAATAGTGGGGGCGCCTATTCAATGCTGTCTCGTCTGACAGCATTGAAGAGGCAGATCGAAAGAACGAGCCCGTCGTTGAAAGCTGTTGGGCCTGTTTTTGTCGATTACGGCCGTGAATTGTCGCGATCACGTCCGAATCTCGACAATCCAGGGACGTTTACGTGGACACACCCCCTTTTTGCTGATTGCCAAGCGGGACATTGAATCCCGCCTGGTGATATTAAACGAAGACAGCCAGGGTCACGGCTGTGGGGACGGATGGACAGTCCAAGATAGTCATATGAAGAAAAGGTATAACCCAGGCAGTTTTGATAAAGAGATGTTGCTGGCCTTGAACTTACCGGATACCATTGTGCTTTCTTGAAAGGGTTTTAGGTGCTGATTACACTAATTTGTGTCTCCTTCCAGTGGATTGAAGGATTCTTTCATACGCCTGCTCACAAAAGGTTACAGGCACCATGATAGGCAGCTGAGAAACGACCTTCTCGTCATTGCCACCCTGATAGCAGAGAACAGCCGTCCTCCAATGGTTGTAAGTAAAATATGCGCAGACGTGAAATGTATTTGCTGTAGCATTAAGTGTTAATAAAAATGCAATCTATCGTCCAATAGGGACCAGTGACATCACTGAGTGTGATTGGCATGCTACATTCTCCTGACTAGTGTGTCAAAGAGTGATGTCATGATATCTTTGTAATCTGATTGGCTGAGCCTTGAGCCAGCTAAACAGGTGGCACTGCACTCTATAATATAGGTGATTGTAAATATAGTTATGTGGTTTACATGGTATAATGTACATTAAAAATGTTTTAAAGAGACCAAGATCATTTCTGTACAATACAGGGAATTGTCAGTTGTAAAAACACCCCAAACTGTGAGTAACATATGGGGAAAACACAACATGCAAGTTGCAACTGATCGCATTTTGTTGAAAGGTTAAGGTGGCCATACACACGCAGATTTATCTGCAGATCTGTCTGGTTGGAACAAAAACATGGTTATGGATGAGAGCAAATGACAGTTGACCATTTGCTTGGAAATGCTGGAAAACTGACAAACTGTCACTCATCCATAACCATGTTTTTGTTCCAACCAGCCAGATCTGCAGATAAATCTTACTAGTGTATGGGCACCTTTAGTTCTAACATAAAACTTTTAAAATGTATCAAAGTTCTACTTATCCGAGCAAATATGTTCTGTAGTAACACCTGACATGTTTACATTGTAAATTGTGCATTATTGTACATACCTGGAGAGTCCTTCAGCAGACTCACGCTGGCATGTGGGTCTCAGATGACGGCAATTACTTTCCGGGATCCCAGCACAATTAATGTTGCCTGTTTGTGAACACCTTCTGCAGAAGAAACTAGTTGGCCTGAATGTGCTGGTATGTTCATCCGCTTTTTAAATCCCTGGTGATGCTTTGTGCCAATCAGCTTTATAAAGGAAGTCAGATAGGTAATCTAGTCTTGAAAATATGTCTCTTCGCTGATGACATGCTTCTTTTCGAGTCTAATTTAGAAACCTCCATGCCGGCAATCTTAGACATACTTTCGGCTTTTGGGTCTTTCGCGCGGTATAGGCTCAATGTACAATTCCCTATACAACTGACTAAGAGGGATATGGCTAAGATTATTGGTATCCTTTTTAAATTTTATTTATTTATTAACAGTTTCTTATATAGCGCATACATATTCCGCAGCGCTTTACAGAGTATAGTTGAACGTTCACATCAGTCCCTGCCCCAGTGGAGCTTACAATCTATATACCCTACCACACACAGACATTATAGGGTTAATTTTGTTGGGAGCCAATTGACCTACCAGTATATTTTTGGATTGTGGGAGGAAACCGGAGTACCCGGAGGAAACCCACGCAAGTACAGGGAGAATATACAAACTCCGCACAGTTAGAGCCATGGTCGGAATCGAATCCATGACCACAGCGCTGTGAGGCAGTAATGCTAACCATAACACCATCTGTACTGCCCTAATTCTTATGGCAAGATAAAAAACCACATATCTCCAGACATAAACTATTTATTAGGAAGGCTGGGGGGGGGGGGGGGGGGGTGTACTGGGAGTCCCTAATGTAATGGCGTTTACTCAATCCGAATTTCTCTGTTATATTTCGGACTGGCGGCAAAACAGCCAATCCTACACTCATAAGGCTCTGAAGACTGAACTGCCTGCACCATACTCTTTGGCTGCATTGTTACATGTGCGCAGACTTCTCTCCTCCCAGGAGTCTTAGATAATATACTATTTGTGGACACCTTTTCCATATGGGTCTATGAATAAAAAATTGGGGCGCAGACACACTGTAATTTCCTTCCCTGCGGGGATGACTTCCCCTGGGTATCCCAGATGCAGGACACAGGGGATTTTATCTATAAAGGATGTATTTGATCCAGGGGGGCAGAACACAGTCTTTTCAAAATTTTAAATAAAAATTCTTATTACCCAAAATTTGTTTTTGTAATTCCAGGTGCGCCACTATGCACAATCAATGCTGCCACCTATGATTACTCCCGAATTACCTGATGTATTACAATCGATAGTTGTACTTAGCTCTATGGGCCCCTACAGGCTTAGGTATACTAACTCTGATCAGCGTCCGGAGAAGATATGGTCCAATGCAATTACAGCCTGGGGCAGGGATATACTGACTATTTCTAATGCTAAGGTTTTCCTGAAACCCATGGAACAAGTATTGAAAATAATGTTTGGGGAGCTTACAATCTATAGGCCCCTTTCACACGTCCAAGACGCCGTGCTGCACACAGAAGTTTACTATGGTAGGGATGGCCACAGCCCGGCAGCCGTCCCTTCCAGGGGTGACATCTGGCTGCAACCGGGCGGCCGGGCCGTGGCGTCCTGTGTGAATGGACACAATCGTGTCCATTATTAACTTCTGTGTACGGCACGGCTTTTGGCCGTGCAGGGTTTTGCCGTCCGGCAGGAGCCGGAGCATGTGAAAGGGGCCATAGATGACTTAGTTTACTTTTTGGTAAATTGTTAAATTACAATTAATTTATCAATCCCACATCTACCTTCACTTTTTGACGTGAAACATTTTAAAATAATATGTAGTGTGATCAAATAAATATACACATGTAGCATGTATCTTAATTTATGTATTGTATGATATGTTCACATA
Organism: Crinia signifera; assembly: GCF_055691185.1. Taxonomy (NCBI): domain Eukaryota; kingdom Metazoa; phylum Chordata; class Amphibia; order Anura; family Myobatrachidae; genus Crinia; species Crinia signifera. The sequence goes on along the minus strand of NC_139221.1, from coordinate 298,571,906 downwards.
CCTAGAGGGGTGAAATCAGGTGAGATTGAGCCGGGAGGAAGGTGAGTTGCTGTTGAATTGATCTAATTACTTATAGATTTGATTTGATTTATATCTAGGAAAGTGGATTTGCCAAACAACTGATCCTATTTGCCACGTTTACAGAAGGTGAGTGTTGCATGCTGGGTGATGGGAACTTTTATTCAGCATAATGATACACGTTATATGCTTTTGGCTGGTGTGAGAGCGCTAGATAAGCTTGAGTGGAAGGCAAAGGGAGTGTGCATGAAGCAAACCGTAGCCAGTACATTCGCATGTTTACAGGGGGCACTGAGTATTTAAGCTAAACTAATTCCACATGCAGATGGAACTACATGTTTATAATAGCGAAATGATGGGCAGCTCCTGCCACGCTGATACATGGGCATTTTAGTGCCATACTCCGTTCTATGAAATTATTAGTAACACGCTAGATTCTTAAACCAATATGTTTGTAAAAGATGATTTTGTAATATAATAAGAAATAGTCTGACATCCTCCTTACTTGTCATTTTCTGAATATTTCTATAGCAAATACAGGGGGATATTGCATGGACACCACTAGATGGCTAACCATCCATCTGTAGCCAATCAAATACGTCCAAAACCCACTGTAACGGGCTCAGCATCTAATGATTGTTATACTGGGCACACGCCATCGCAGGCTCAGAGTAACCAGAGACTTCCTCTGTGCTGCTGTGGAAAAATGGAGCTGCGGTCACACACCCTCCCCCAAACACTCAGCATACCATTTCCCTGGATACTCACAGTGTTTTTATAGGCACACCTGCGGTTTTCTTAGCACTCCCACTACATCGCCCGATTACACACACCCCTCCCCCCCAGGCACCTACTTCCTGTCAGCTACCTTGCCAACGGTGTACGAATAGAAAACTTCATTAGGGCTTCATTACAGGAAGGCCACGCGCATGTATACTAGGGGCTGTACACATGCGCAGTGTATCGATAATCGGCACTGTGTGAATTCCCAGCTATGCGATCAGGTTCTGAATTACCCCCTATTTGTATTGTATAGTTGTTATTACAGTGTATAATATAGCCTCCCCCCCCCACCTTTCTATGTTTATATAATTACTAGATGTTATTGATAATTGAAATCATATAGACATTCTCACATTCTTAAGGTCCTTTACATAACAGTAGTTTAGGTTCTTTATTTCATGCTTTCTGATTGGCTTTTTGTACTGATGTCTCCCATTTTCAGTGTTGGATTTTGAAATATAATCTCGTGTCATTTGCAACAAACGTATTTGTAATATTTGATATTTTTTATCCTTGAAATGTTTTGTCTTAAGTTTTTCTTTTGTTTTGCAATGAATAAAGAGATCTAAAATATAATATATCATGTAGACATTCAGCTATCAGTAGCCCGTTCTGGATATTGGATATTTACATATAGTTTTGTTATTCTGTACTTTCAGTTAAAAGTCACAGCCCATTAGTGAAAAGCTTAAAACTTTTACATAACCATGAAGATTTTGAGATGAAGAAGTTGCTGTTCAATATGCTGGTGGTGCTGTCTAAGGACCTTACCACAGTGCAGGTGAGACATAGACCTGGCAGTACATGCTGGTGGTGCTGTCTAAGGACCTTACCACAGTGCAGGTGAGACATAGGCCTGGTGTTAGTACATGCTGGTGGTGCTGTCTAAGGACCTTACCACAGTGCAGGTGAGACATAGACCTGGCAGTACATGCTGGTGGTGCTGTCTAAGGACCTTACCACAGTGCAGGTGAGACATAGGCCTGGTGGTAGTACATGCTGGTGGTGCTGTCTAAGGACCTTACCACAGTGCAGGTGAGACATAGACCTGGCAGTACATGCTGGTGGTGCTGTCTAAGGACCTGACCACACTGCAATTGAGACATAGAACTGGTAGTACATGCTGGTGGTGCTATCTAAGGACCTTACCACAGTGCAGATGAGACGTAGGCCTGGCAGTACATGCTGGTGGTGCTGTCTAAGGACCTGACCACACTGCAAGTGATACATAGACCTGGTAGTACATGCTGATGGTGCTATCTAAGGACCTTACCACAGTGCAGGTGAGACGTAGGCCTGGCAGTACATGCTGGTGGTGCTGTCTAAGGACCTGACCACAGTGCAGGTGAGACATAGACCTGGCAGTACATGTTGCTGGTGGTGCTGTCTAAGGACCTGACCACAGTGCAGGTGAGACGTAGGCCTGGTAGTACATGCTGGTGGTGCTGTCTAAGGACCTTATCACAGTGCAGGTGAGACGTAGGCCTGGTAGTACATGCTGGTGGTGCTGTCTAAGGACCTGACCACAGTGCAGGTGAGACGTAGACCTGGTAGTACATGCTGGTGGTGCTGTCTAAGGACCTTACCACAGTGCGAGTGAGACATAGACCTGGCAGTACATGCTGGTGGTGCTGTCTAAGGACCTGACCACAGTGCAGGTGAGACGTAGGCCTGGTAGTACATGCTGGTGGTGCTATCTAAGGACCTTACCACAGTGCAGATGAGACGTAGGCCTGGCAGTACATACTGGTGGTGCTGTCTAAGGACCTTACCACAGTGCAGGTGAGACATACAGTAGGCCTTGCACTACATGCTGATGGTGCTATCTAAGGACCTTACCACAGTGCAGGTGAGACATAGTCCTGGCAGTACATGCTGGTGGTGCTGTCTAAGGACCTGACCACAGTGCAGGTGAGACGTAGGCCTGGTAGTACATGCTGGTGGTGCTGTCTAAGGACCTTACCACAGTGCAGGTGAGACGTAGGCCTGGTAGTACATGCTGGTGGTGCTGTCTAAGGACTTGACCACAGTGCAGGTGAGACGTAGACCTAGTAGTACATGATGGTGGTGCTGTCGAAGGACCTGACCACAGTGCGAGTGAGACATAGACCTGGCAGTACATGCTGGTGGTGCTGTCTAAGGACCTGACCACAGTGCAGGTGAGACGTAGGCCTGGTAGTACATGCTGGTGGTGCTGTCTAAGGACCTGGCCATAGTGCAGGTGAGACATAGACCTGGCAGTACATGCTGTTGGTGCTATCTAAGGACTTGACCACAGTGCAGATGAGAGGTAGGCCTGGCAGTACATGCTGGTGGTGCTATCTAAGGACCTGACCACAGTGCAGGTGAGACATAGACCTGGCAGTACATGCTGGTGGTTCTATCTAAGGACCTGACCACAGTGCAAGTGAGACATAGACCTGGTAGTACATGCTGGTGGTGCTATCTAAGGACCTGACCACAGAGCAGGTAAGATGTAGGCCTGGCACTACCATGCTGGTGGGGCTATCTAAGGACCTGACCACAGCACAGGTGAGACATAGACCTGGCAGTACATAATGATGGTGCTATCTAAGGACTTGACCACAGTGCAGATGAGAGGTAGATCTGGTAGTACATGCTAGTGGTGCTATCTAAGGACTTGACCACAGTGCAGATGAGACATAGACCTGGCAGTACATGCTAGTGGTGCTATCTAAGGACCTGACCACAGTGCAGGTAAGACTCAGACCTGGCACTACATGCTGGTGGTGCTATCTAAGGACGTGACCATAGTGCAGGTGAGACATAGACCTGGTAGTACATGCTAGTGGTGCTGTCTAAGGACCTGACCACAGTGCAGGTGAGACGTAGGCCTGGTAGTACATGCTGGTGGTGCTGTCTAAGGACCTTACCACAGTGCAGGTGAGACGTAGGCCTGGTAGTACATGCTGGTGGTGCTGTCTAAGGACTTGACCACAGTGCAGGTGAGACGTAGACCTAGTAGTACATGATGGTGGTGCTGTCGAAGGACCTGACCACAGTGCGAGTGAGACATAGACCTGGCAGTACATGCTGGTGGTGCTGTCTAAGGACCTGACCACAGTGCAGGTGAGACGTAGGCCTGGTAGTACATGCTGGTGGTGCTGTCTAAGGACCTGGCCATAGTGCAGGTGAGACATAGACCTGGCAGTACATGCTGTTGGTGCTATCTAAGGACTTGACCACAGTGCAGATGAGAGGTAGGCCTGGCAGTACATGCTGGTGGTGCTATCTAAGGACCTGACCACAGTGCAGGTGAGACATAGACCTGGCAGTACATGCTGGTGGTTCTATCTAAGGACCTGACCACAGTGCAAGTGAGACATAGACCTGGTAGTACATGCTGGTGGTGATATCTAAGGACCTGACCACAGAGCAGGTAAGATGTAGGCCTGGCACTACCATGCTGGTGGGGCTATCTAAGGACCTGACCACAGCACAGGTGAGACATAGACCTGGCAGTACATAATGATGGTGCTATCTAAGGACTTGACCACAGTGCAGATGAGAGGTAGATCTGGTAGTACATGCTAGTGGTGCTATCTAAGGACTTGACCACAGTGCAGATGAGACATAGACCTGGCAGTACATGCTAGTGGTGCTATCTAAGGACCTGACCACAGTGCAGGTAAGACTCAGACCTGGCACTACATGCTGGTGGTGCTATCTAAGGACGTGACCATAGTGCAGGTGAGACATAGACCTGGTAGTACATGCTAGTGGTGCTATCTAAGGACCTGACCACAGTGCAGGTGAGACTCAGACCTGGCACTACATGCTAGTGGTGCTATCTAAGGACCTTACCACAGTGCAGGTGAGACGTAGGCCTGGCAGTACATGCTGGTGGGGCTGTCTAAGGACCTGACCACAGTGCAGGTGAGACATAGACCTGGCAGTACATGCTGGTGGTGCTGTCTAAGGACCTGACCACAGTGCAGGTGAGACGTAGACCTGGTAGTACATGCTGGTGGTGCTGTCTAAGGACCTTACCACAGTGCAGGTGAGACGTAGGCCTGGTAGTACATGCTGGTGGTGCTGTCTAAGGACCTGACCACAGTGCAGGTGAGACATAGACCTGGCAGTACATGCTGGTGGTGCTGTCTAAGGACCTGGCCACAGTGCAGGTGAGACATAGACCTGGCAGTACATGCTGTTGGTGCTATCTAAGGATTTGACCACAGTGCAGATGAGAGGTAGGCCTGGCAGTACATGCTGGTGGTGCTATCTAAGGACCTGACCACAGTGCAGGTGAGACTCAGACCTGGCACTACATGCTGGTGGTGCTATCTAAGGACCTGACCACAGTGCAAGTGAGACATAGACCTGGTAGTACATGCTGGTGGTGCTATCTAAGGACCTGACCACAGTGCAGGTGAGATGTAGGCCTGGCACTACCATTCTGGTGGGGCTATCTAAGGACCTGACCACAGCACAGGTGAGAAATAGACCTGGCAGTACATGCTGATGGTGCTATCTAAGGACTTGACCACAGTGCAGATGAGACATAGACCTGGCACTACATGCTGGTGGTGCTATCTAAGGACGTGACCATAGTGCAGGTGATACATAGACCTGGTAGTACATGCTAGTGGTGCTATCTAAGGACCTGACCACAGTGCAGGTGAGACTCAGACCTGGCACTACATACTAGTGGTGCTATCTAAGGACCTGACCACAGTGCAGGTGAGACTCAGACCTGGCACTACATTCTGGTAGTGCTATCTAAGGACCTGACCATAGTGCAAGTGAGACATAGACCTGGTCGTACATGCTGGTGGTGCTATCTAAGGACCTGACCACAGCACAGGTGGGACATAGACCTGGCAGTACATGCTGATGGTGCTATCTAAGGACTTGACCACAGTGCAGATGAGACATAGACCTGGCAGTACATGCTGGTGGTGCTATCTAAGGACCTGACCACGGTGCAGGTGAGACATAGACCTGGCACTACATGCTGGTGGTGCTATCTAAGGACCTGACCACAGTGCAGGTGAGACATAGACCTAGCAGTACGTGCTGGTGGTGCTATTGTATATACAGTATATCATATTGCATATTATGTGCTTTAAGGTCCAGATTGTCACTATACAGTGTAATTTCTTAGGGTTACATAGAAAGCCCTGGTGATGTACAGTCTCTCTATGATACTGGTTACCATACATGATTGTAATGACTGATTATTTGTGTATTTAGTTGCTCTGCGATGGGAAGGTGGTTTTAGCCCTTTTTAACTACGTCAAAGCAAATGAAAAGCCTGGAATCCATGACTGGCCCGCTGCCCGCTTTGAAGAGTTGCAGCTACATGCCATCGCCACGTTGTCTACAGTGGCCCCTCTGCTGGTGGAAGACTACATGACATGTCAGGGGAACACCCGTATTCTCCTCTTCCTGGAGTGGTGCTCCAGCCAAGGTGACACAAATACTTACACTACAGAACCTTTACACGACATCTGTATTGCAGCTAACACACCCAATAATCACATAGGTGGCTTGGTTTTCTTATTGTGAGATCTGTCTTTGTCTCTTGTCTTCTTGGGGTAACAGCAGCTGGCATCAGTAATCAGGGATCTGCGTGCAATAGCCTAAACGTATTGTAGTTATGGATGGCCATCGATAATTTCTATCTATGACATCAATATTTCAGCCCAACACTATGTAAAATTTAGTCGTTACAATTCGCAAAATGGGTCTAATTCTGCATGGATCACTAATTAGATATTTCGCAATCCGGTCCATTATCGAAGGACTGTGAGTGCGCAGCGTGAGCATCGTGTATGCGTGGTCGCAATTTGTGAATAAATAACCATACACATAGCATAGGCCGTTTGATTGCCAGCGTTTAGGGTCGGTAACATGGCATTTTCTGGGTATGTTTGGGAAAGCGCAGGTGTGCCAAGGCATTTTCTTTTTGGGGTGAGTCTCTGATGTAAGCGATTGTTGGAAGCCCTAGACTGGCGCAGATGATAAATACTGGTTTCTATTTTGCGAGTGGATCTGTGAATGCATTGCTATTTACAATTTTTTTTTTCTGGATCAACTTTTTAATTGCAGGCAACTGATTTTGTTCTAATTAGTGATCCATCAATTCTAGTATATCATTCCCCAAGAATCCCTTGCAAAAAAAGCCAAGGTAGCTGCTTTTTCCCGTCCATGCTAACTACTGCGCTTGCTGGAAGCTGTCCTATGGTAGCAACATGTTGAGATCTTCTGAAAGGGTGAAAGAGCCTATCAAAAGCCACCAGGAAGTTCTCTCAGCCTATCAGAGCAGCATATGGAATGTGTATATGTTGGGTGAGATGGATATCAGATGAGTCCAGCTCCAAATCTTTAGGATTTTCAGCACACATCCTTCTGTACAATGGCAAGAAGGAGATGCGGCTTAACAGCGTTAATAGTAAAATTGCGTGACCCTATCTGTACACAATATAGGGCCTAATTCAGACAACTGCGCTTGCGTACTGATCGAACCGCACATGCGTAAGGAGAATTGGTGACGCAAAATGCATATGGAGCGTAATCCTAAGCACCTCAGACCTCCAGTATCTGTAAGAGATACCTTTATGTTACTCATCCTTCCAATACACGCTACTGTTCTTCTTCCCTAATCATAAGAGACAAATCAATGATACATAAAACTTTGAAACGATATAATAATTTCCTAAGGTCCGTTACATTTCTTTTGCTTTTCTTTTATCAGATGGATTCTCTGGCCAGGGCAACTGTTTCCATGGTGCCGGTGGGCGGGGTAACAAGAACGCTCAGATGCGCTACAGCTTGAGACTTCTCAGGTCTATGGTGTCTGTGGGGGATGAGACTGTGAATCAAGACTTATGTGACCAGGGAGCAATTAGTCAGCTCTTGGGTAAATCAAAACACAGTTTTTTACTTACAGCATTTATATTTAAAGTGTATAAGGGCTTGCTGTATATTTAGTGGCGTAACTATAAATTTAGCTCCCCCAGCCAAAAAATGTGTGGCCTTTCCCCCCTCTTTAGTAAAACATGACAACAGTGCAGACTGGTTACCTGGGCCACTGTGCGCTGCCATGTGTAGTGCTACAGTTCCTTAGGAGTGACGTGCGCTTATGCAGTGTAACAGGGAGAACATCCCGTCCGCTGACATACTGTAGCCTTCTGTCACCAGCCTCAGCTTCCAAGGATCGACTGGGGATACTAGCGGAAGTGTGTGCGGGTAATGACACTGGCTGCCCCCAGGCGCTGAGGAGGCGAGGAGACTGGGTGAGGGGGGGGGGGCTGTCACCTACAGTACGTAGCTACAGTACACAGCCACCGCTGCCCACTACTACTGAGTGACAACAAACTGTGTATTCGTACAGGACAGCAGATTTTTTCAGTGCGCCCCGAGAAACTCCACTGTGTATATGTTATATATTGATTATGGTTACATATAGCACTGATTTTTTTCCATGTCTGCTTGTCTATTATTTTACCATAAAAATTATATTCTACAATAAACCAAACAAAGCATTTCAGTGACACGATCAGCAGCCATGACAGTGCACTCAACCCCAATTCACAGTGGGAACAACCATCATATGGTGATATTGATGAGAATGGAGCCTGTGAATTAATCAGAGACATTGCTAATGCACATTAGTGATGTCACTGGCTCCTAGCGATGGGTTACTTCCCAATACAGATGCCTCAATGCTTTGTTGGTGCAGATACAACATTTTTTTATAAGATTTTCTTGCTATATACCATCTAAATATATGGGCGCAAATAAAAAGTCAGGTGCGTTTTGTGCTGGTCTACACTTTTACAGCAAGTGAACTGCTTATTTCTTGTCATCAGGAATGCTGAAACAGAGCATGGCAATAGCTGATGGAAGAGACGGCACTGTCCTGTTGGAGATGCAGTGTGACATCCTCTTCATTTTGTCCTCCGTATGTGAGAATGACCTCCACAGGAAGGTTTGTATTGTCTTTTATGCCAACTGTGATATCACAGGACACACTCCCTATATGTATATATTATGCAAAAGCTAGTATATTGTGTATTTATTTGTGCAACACTGGTTATTTTAGCAAGCGTTTAACCTCCACTTGAGCCCCAGACCATCATATTTCCTCTTGAGCCCCAGACCATCATACTTCCTCTTGAGCCCCAGACCATCATACTTCCTCTTGAGCCCCAGACCATCATACTTCCTCTTGAGCCCCAGACCATCATACTTCCTCTTGAGCCCCAGACCATCATACTATCTCTTGATCCCCGGACCATCATACTATCTCTTGAGCCCCAGACCATCATACTATCTCTTGAGCCCCAGACCATCATACTATCTCTTGAGCCCCAGACATCATACTATCTCTTGAGCCCCAGACCATCATAATTCCCCTTAAGCCCCAGACCATCATAATTCCTCTTGAGCCCAGACCATCATACTTCCTCTTGAGCCCCAGACCATCATACTTCCTCTTGAGCCCCAGACCATCATACTTCCTCTTGAGCCCCAGACCATCATACTTCCTCTTGAGCCCCAGACCATCATACTTCCTCTTGAGCCCCAGACCATCATACTATCTATTGAGCCCCAGACCATCATACTATCTCTTGAGCCCCAGACCATCATACTATCTCTTGAGCCCCAGACCATCATACTATCTCTTGAGCTCCAGACCATCATACTGTCTCTTAAGCCCCAGACCATCATAATTCCTCTTGAGCCCCAGACCATCATACTTCCTCTTGAGCCCCAGACCATCATACTTCCTCTTGAGCCCCAGACCATCATACTTCCTCTTGAGCCCCAGACCATCATACTTCCTCTTGAGCCCCAGACCATCATACTTCCTCTTGAGCCCCAGACATCATACTTCCTCTTGAGCCCCAGACAATCATACTTCCTTTTGAGCCCCAGACCATCATACTTCCTCTTGAGCCCCAGACCATCATACTTCCTCTTGAGCCCCAGACCATCATATTTCCTCTTGAGCCCCAGACCATCATACGTCCTCTTGAGCCCCAGACCATCATAATTCCTCTTGAGCCCCAGACCCTCATACTTCCTCTTGAGCCCCAGACCATCATACTTCCTCTTGAGCCCCAGACCATCATACTATCTCTTGATCCCCGGACCATCATACTATCTCTTGAGCCCCAGACCATCATACTATCTCTTGAGCCCCAGACCATCATACTATCTCTTGAGCCCCAGACATCATACTATCTCTTGAGCCCCAGACCATCATAATTCCCCTTAAGCCCCAGACCATCATAATTCCTCTTGAGCCCAGACCATCATACTTCCTCTTGAGCCCCAGACCATCATACTTCCTCTTGAGCCCCAGACCATCATACTTCCTCTTGAGCCCCAGACCATCATACTTCCTCTTGAGCCCCAGACCATCATACTTCCTCTTGAGCCCCAGACCATCATACTATCTATTGAGCCCCAGACCATCATACTATCTCTTGAGCCCCAGACCATCATACTATCTCTTGAGCCCCAGACCATCATACTATCTCTTGAGCTCCAGACCATCATACTGTCTCTTAAGCCCCAGACCATCATAATTCCTCTTGAGCCCCAGACCATCATACTTCCTCTTGAGCCCCAGACCATCATACTTCCTCTTGAGCCCCAGACCATCATACTTCCTCTTGAGCCCCAGACCATCATACTTCCTCTTGAGCCCCAGACCATCATACTTCCTCTTGAGCCCCAGACATCATACTTCCTCTTGAGCCCCAGACAATCATACTTCCTTTTGAGCCCCAGACCATCATACTTCCTCTTGAGCCCCAGACCATCATACTTCCTCTTGAGCCCCAGACCATCATATTTCCTCTTGAGCCCCAGACCATCATACGTCCTCTTGAGCCCCAGACCATCATAATTCCTCTTGAGCCCCAGACCCTCATACTTCCTCTTGAGCCCCAGACCATCATACTTCCTCTTGAGCCCCAGACCATCATACTTCTCTTGAGCCCCAGACCATCATACTTCCTCTTGAGCCCCAGACCATCATACTTCCTCTTGAGCCCCAGACCATCATACTTCCTCTTGGCCCCAGACCATCATACTTCCTCTTGAGCCCCAGACCATCATACTTCCTCTTCCGAGATGCAGACACCAGATTTCCACTTTAAATAATTGCACCAATGCTTGTAATTTGCAGGCTATAACATAGGAGTTGGATGTTCTTCTATATGTTTAATAATAGTAATGCTTTTTGTTGATGTTTTGTCCTTTATATTTCTATATCATGTTATTGTTTAGGAGCTGTTTGGATCAGAAGGGGTGGATGTGCTATTACAGCTCCTCAAGATGGACCCCTCTATGCTTCACAGTGGGCTAGGTCACAACAAACTCCTTTTCTGCACACTCGACTGCATTTGGTAAGTGTTAATTAGAAAAGTGCCGTGAAAGCAACATGAAAATGTATAATGATTATTGCCTAATTAGGGTATTCGTTATTACAATACAGTAATTATGAGGTCATGTTGCCTTCAATAATATAAGTTGTTTTAGATACCATTTGAACTGACAGTATAGTATACATGATGTAAATGAGGGATTACTGTACTGTATGTTAATGTGGACTCCAGAGACCCATTTCTTGTCACCTAGCTTTTTATACAGAGATGCATTCAGCTTTGGTTTATGGCCCAGCCCTTGCTGCTAAAAGATTGACTATTTACTGGCTGTTGTCTTAGCTATGCTGAGAGAGAGAGAAAGAGAGAGGGAGAGAAAGAGAGAGAAAGAGGAGGGTGATAGTGGAGCAGGGACCTGTACTTCTCCAACCAGCCAGGGCCTGAGTAATTAGTATCCGCTCCCCTCTCCGTGCCAACGGTTCCAAGTTTCTTGTGCATCAGTGATGACATTAATCCCTCTCTCTTGTTACAAAAGCATTTTTTGTTAATATTTTTTATTTTGTTTTATTTTTTCTGTTTCTTTTAAGGTCCTGTGTTGTAGGATGTTTTCCCTTAGAAGACTATTTCCTTGAACAGAAGGGCATGTTTATCATTTTGGATTTACTAGCAGTAAGTATTTTAACCCTTTCAGGTCCAACGTCTAGTAGGGTCAACAGCCCTAGCGCTAGTAGCAGATACAATGGTGAGCCAATTTAAAATCAGAACATTAACATCGTTCAACATTCAATGTAGACCATTATTAAAAAAAAAAATAATAATAAATACAATTAATTTAAACCAGACTGTTTGAATTGTAAAAAGAAAATTGGACTGCAAAAGGATAAAGGGTAAATGGGCAAATGTATTCTGTCTATCATTTTCTAAGATGCGGGATGCAATCAATTTCATTCATTGACGCGCCATGTTCAAAATGCCGACACAGTGAAAATGCCGACATTAACATGTTAACAAGTCAACGTGAGTTTTTCGTGATTTTTTTCTTTCAAACCGACTGGTTTTTACTTCACGAACTAAGTAGGAATAGAGTTAGATTATAATAGTGGCCGATGTATGGGGAGTACAGTGAGCCATGTGAGGGGACACTGGACACTGATACGGACTCCATGTCAACATAGACATCCAACAAAAAACCATTTTGACTTTTTTGACATGTTGAATTTTTCACATGTTGAAATTTTAAAGGGCACCATTTTGATTTATGTCAGCATAGTGAATGTCGGCATTTTGAACACGACGTTATGTTGACTGTTGACTGTCTGCCAATGCTTGTCCGTATTTTGACCATCTGTATTGTCGGGAAATCATGCGGAACCCGAAGATACAGTGAAGAAATGAAAGCGACTGTTTGATCAGTTGCTATTGCAAATGTAGCTTTGGGTGGAAAATCCACTGCAAAATGCAGTCCCTAACCTTCTCTTATCTGTATTCCAGCAGTCAGGCTGTCCAGCCCCTTCCCAGACATCCTGTTCCCCTGCCACTGCTATGCTTACTGGTGCTGGCCCTAGTAGTGTGCAAGGTGTGGCAGACAAATCTGGGCCCTGTATGCTTTTGCTGACCTGGTTGTTACCAATACACGGCATGGTGCTGTCTACCACATACCTGCTGCCAGCAGGTGCAATACCGGTGCTAGATACAGACGCAACCTCTGCATTGTCTGAGCACCAACCTCAGGATAATTTCTGGTTGTTATTAGGATAAATGTCTTCCTTGTGTTTAATCTACTACAGCTTCATCTTTGTTGCAAATCCGAGGCATAATATTGTATCACCGAAGGCAATCTGTCCTACTGCTCCCATCTCATCCGCTACCGCTATCCGTTCACCTTCCTATGGTGGCTGCTGGCTATATAATAAGAATCAGTGGCGTAAGTTCATCCAAGTTGCCCGGAGGCAAGATAAGTATTGGTGACCCCCAAGTAGCTCAATCAGTAAGGTGTCTGTCTCCAGTAAGGTCATGGGATCTAATACAGGGTGTGATACTTGCAAAAATGATGTTAGAAAGAGGAGTCAGCCACATTAACAATATCAACTGCTTTCAATTAACTGATTCAAACTTGATGGGGAGGAAAGGTGCCCTCTTGGGAGCAGGAGCCCGGCGGCAGATGACTCCATTGCCTCCCAGAGTTCTGCCTCTGATAAAAATTATGGTTTATGGCACCTTCTTGTGGTGGTGAAGAATTAGGCCTCCTGCTATTTCACTTAAGCAGAACAATAATAATGTCTGTTACCCCAAACATGTTGTATCCAAAGCAGCAGCCTCTTTTGTCTGGCCCGTAACCCTCTGATCTCATACAGGTCAGTGTAGGTCCATAATATGCTGTGCTGGAATGGCAGAGCTTCGCTGGCAGAATGTCTCTAATATAATGTATGTTTTATATCATCACAGTTGGACAGGCAGCCTCCATGACATTGTACATTCCCTTCCTCCCCAGCTTAATCTGAAGAGCCTGACCAACCTGGTGCTCGGAATACTGGTGGAGTTCTGCGATAACCCGAAAACCATCTCGCACATTACAACTTGGCGGGGGAAAAATAATGAATCGGCCCCAAAACTGCTTGTCCAAATGTGGAAGCAGGAAGAGGAGGAGCTGGGCGTGAAAAGAGACAATTATGAGCGTATTATTGGCAAGTACCGTACTGACATGTGCCGGAAGGAGAGAGGTGTCAGGGTAATAGTGGGTTACAAGCAGACTGTACAGATCTGTATCCTCGTACAGTACAGTTACTAGGAAATAACGCTTTCAGATTTATTTATTCATCGGAAGTGGTCAGGAATCGGGTCCCTCTGTGTATGGCCTCTGGCTGTGTACTGTCTCTGGTAGCGGAGGAATAGTGTGCGGTCAGGAATCGGGTCCCTCTGTGTATGGCCGCTGGCTGTGTACTGTCTCTGGTAGCGGAGGAGTAGTGTGCGGTCAGGAATCGGGTCCCTCTGTGTATGGCCGCTGGCTGTGTACTGTCTCTGGTAGCGGAGGAGTAGTGTGCGGTCAGGAATCGGGTCCCTCTGTGTATGGCCGCTGGCTGTGTACTGTCTCTGGTAGCGGAGGAGTAGTGTGTGGTCAGGAATCGGGTCCCTCTGTGTATGGCCGCTGGCTGTGTACTGTCTCCGGGGTTCCAGCTAACGCCTGTAGGATTAATGCCGCTGCTTCCTCCACCTGTGTCAGCGCAGGGCAGATTATCCCTAATGTCTGAGGGCAGTGCGGGTAGCAACCAGTGGATGGCTGTTCGGGCAGAAGCACGAGGAGACGCTGATGATGCTGCAGACTGAACGTGGCTCTCTCCATGGCAGTGGGAGACTTCTTCTTCTTCGTTCATTACAAATATTATTTTCAATTACCCCCAACTGGTCTGCAGTGTACCCCCTGGTTGGGAATCACTGCTAGTTACTGTGGGCTGGCCCCTGCTCTTGGACAGCCCTGCACCCATATCACCTCCCACTTCATATGTTACTCCCCCTTAGCACCCTCTGCAACCCCACCCCTTCATTGGACAATGTATTGCCCAGTGTGTACCCAGCTCTAGAAAATCATTTAAGATCATCATCAGAGTAGTATTGCGGCACTTTGTATTTATTTCTAAAATATTTGAAAATAAAACCTGCACTTGTATCCCCGCTGGTACCTGTTGTTCTCTACTGTAACCCCCTGTATTCCAGCTCAGCACTCTCTTCTCCTATTTCTGCTGTACAGTTCCTCTTGCTGTCGCTCCCCCGACCTGCTGTAATGATCGGGATATCTGAGCAGTTGTGTTGGTTGTTACATTACTAGATGCAAAGAAGCCCCTGGTTGGACAATTCCAGCAGGAGCAGGAGGTCGCCCCAATGCCGGTGAACTGCTTCAGCATCGCAATCATGGAAGTGGCTGAAAACATCCGCGCCAAAATTTATTCTGTGTTTTCCAAACTTGGTAAGAAATTTAATACTACATATTATAGTATATGGGGTGATTCAGACCTGCTCGCTAGGCTGCATATATTCCCGGCCTTGCAAGGTAAGGTAAATGCTGCGCCGCCGAACTCATGACCCCGCCGCCGGAATCCCCGCATTACGATACAAGCGGATGTGTAGGCTTACAGAGGAAAAATCATTGGAAGATTAGCCACCATCAAATGATTTGTCTTCTCTTCGCATATAAATGTATTCGCAGGTGTCAGCCCAGCGTTTCCATGGGCGCGCCCACCATTTTTGTGGGCACCAACATAAAACGCTGTGCAGACCCCAGCGTCCGGCCCTTGCCTGTCATTCATTTTGAAAACCCTCTAGCAAGTGTAAAACTCGCCGAAGGCATTAACTACAGGGGATCGCACATGAGTGACTGTGAGGAAAAGCCCATTGTAAACGGGGCCGAAGCAAGGCCCCATAATACCAGAAGCTGTTGTCTGAGATGCACAAGGAGAGTGTTCTAAGATTCAGAAATCCAGGTCATGCCTCTTAGTGTGTAGTTTTAACTCACAGGTCAGATATGTTTTATTTCTCATGGTACTTGTGTATTATCACGGCGCCCCCGATATGTGATCGCGCGATTTTTCATCATATCGCATCGCATGCCATACACCCGATGCACTGCGATGCGATGTGATTTTAGCCCCCTTTGCGATGATAAATTGTATAAGCACCCTAATGGGTGCTTACAATGTTAAATGCACCCCCACGCCACCGCCCAGTATAAACGTGAACCCGAAGCGTGGCGAGCGCAGCGAGCTCGCGAGAGGCGGCGGTATGCGTCCTCCGACCTTTTCATACCCCCACTATCCACGTCGGTGTGGAGTTGATTTTATAAAGTGTGGCGAGCCCGAAGCGTGGCGAGCCCCGCGAGGGGACGCGTATACCTGTGAAGTTATGCGCGTCCCCTCGCGGGGCTTGCTGCACTCGCCATGCTTCTGGCTCAGTGGCTCGCTGCGCTCGCCACACTTTATAATATCAACTCATTAGGGTGCTTATACAAGTTATAATCGCATCCCATCGTATTCTATGGCATTGTATGCCATATACAATGCCATACAATTTTAAAATTGTATGACATTGGGGAACATCGCGCGATATCGCATACCATCGCATGCCTTATGGTCTGCGATACGATGGGCGCCGTGATACTACACAAGTACCTTTCTCATTACTCTTGTCTGGATTTTTACTTCAGCCTGTTGATATATGCTATGAACACTTGGGGGCGCTATATATATATATATATATATATATATATATATATACAGTCCAAGGTCTGCCGGCACTCAAATAGTTTAGCAACACAACTGCCCCAGGTGCCAGAGGATGATGTCATGTAACGATCCAAATTCCCACAGCAGGAAAATAACGGCACTCAGGAGTCGATTCGGGGGACAAACCCCGACAAACCCCGTAGGATTGGGCTGAGGACGGGGTTTGTCCCCCGAATCGACTCCTGAGTGCCGTTATTTTCCTGCTGTGGGAATTTGGATCGTTTTATATATATATATATATATATATATCATATTTGCCGACTTTTCAATGTCCCTCTCCGGGAGAAGCCCGGAGAGGACAACAAAATGTGCAGGTCGGGGGGTGAGGACAAGGCTGCCGTATCAAAGCCCCACCCCCAATCCACACAAACGCCGTGATTCGTGGGTTCGCAAGTAGGCGGGGCTAAAATGACACGAGTCGCGTAATTTTAGTCTGCCCCCTCCCCCTGACCCACGATTTACGGCACTTCTTTCCCCAGCTCCCGGGGGGAGGGGGGGAGTTGGGATTCTGGGGGGAATGCGGGAGCCTTATCTGAAGTGTTTCATGCAATAGTTTGCTCTTTTTGTAGGTTTTGAAAACGTGCCTGGTCTGTCTGTGCTGGATTACGTCACACTCAGTATAATAAGTAGATACCTTGATTTTAAGGTTAGTTTATTTTTCCACGATAAACATATAGCTTTAGAGTGTATATTGTATTTGTGCGTTATTAAAAGCTTGCCAAATGTGCTAAACAGAAGTGGAAAAAAATTGAGAATATTGAGATGTTATTTGGAAGGAATACGGTCACTGGGTCGCATGTGATTTATTGCATGTAAAAAAATCACGGGGAGCTGGCAGCGGCTGGGGGCTGGCAGCGGCTGGGGGCGGGCAGCGGGGTCCAAGTGGCAGCTGGGAGGCACTGCTGACCGGCCAGTTATTGGCTAAGAGAATTCTCTCAGCCAATCAGCATCCGGACAGTCTTTTAAAAAAATATTTTTATATTCAGCAGCTCTTCGCGCCTCGCCACCTGCCAAATGTTACTACCACCTCCCAGCCACCGCTCGGACCCGCTGCCTGGACCCCTCTGCCGCACATAGGTGTGTGCCTGCGGTGCTTCACCACTGGCACACATCTAGGATCACACCCAACACATCGTGGGTGCTAAAAGCACCCGTGATGTGCCGCTGAAGGGTCTGATCCCAAAGATTGAACCTACAGCAGGTTCAATTTGTAAGGTCCGACCCAATGCGCACGGGACTGTGCATCGGGTCAGAGGGGATGTCAAACATTCCATTTAGCCTGATTTCTCGGCCCGATCTGTCAGAATCGGGCAAAAACCTCCCAAACCGGATAAGTATATGGGCACCTTAATACATTATACAAGTATAACAAAGCGCTGGGCCATCCAAAAATAGAGAGACAGATAGACAGTTGTAAATATGAGTGATGATGCTCATTTTGCCCACCGCATCCCCCAACAATCCCTCCCCCCCTCGACTGTCTCCGCTGCGTTTAGTGCGCTGAACAAAGCAGGTCCCGGAGCACATGCTTATTTAACCCAGGATACCGATGGTCAATTAAAATGATGTACCTGCTTTTGAGCCAATCAGAGCTTGCGTGCTGGCAGCCAATATGAGCGGCTGCCAGTACGCGAGCTCTGATTGGCTCACCAGCCGGTGCTGCATTTTAATTAGTTAAAGAAGCCTGTGCTCTGGGACTTCTTGGCTGCAGCTTAGCGGAAGAGGAGATGGGGGAGCAGGAGCCGGGTTGCGGTAAATCAAGTGAGGGGGGGGGGGGGGGTACTAGATTACTATTACTGTTGTATGTCTGTGAGCACTAGATTACTATTACTGCTGTACTGTATGTCTGTGAGAACTAGATTACTATTACTGTTGTATGTCTGTGAGAACTAGATTACTATTACTGTTGTATGTCTGTGTGAACTAGATTACTATTACTGTTGTATGTCTGTGAGCACTAGATTACTATTACTGTTGTATGTCTGTGAGAACTAGATTACTATTACTGTTGTATGTCTGTGAGCACTAGATTACTATTACTGTTGTATGTCTTTGAGAACTAGATTACTATTACTGTTGTATGTCTGTGAGAACTAGATTACTATTACTGCTGTATGTCTGTGTGAACTAGATTACTATTACTGCAGTATGTCTGTGAGAACTAGATTACTATTGCTGTTGTATGTCTGTGAGCACTAGATTACTATTACTGTTGTATGTCTGTGAGCACTAGATTACTATTACTGTTGTACTGTATGTCTGTGAGAACTAGATTACTATTGCTGTTGTATGTCTGTGAGCACTAGATTACTATTACTGTTGTATGTCTGTGAGCACTAGATTACTATTACTGTTGTATGTCTGTGAGAACTAGATTACTATTACTGTTGTATGTCTGTGAGAACTAGATTACTATTACTGTTGTATGTCAATGTCTGTGAGAACTAGATTACTGTTACTGTTGTATGTCTGTGAGAACTAGATTACTATTACTGTTGTATGTCTGTGTGAACTAGATTACTATTACTGTTGTATGTCTGTGAGCACTAGATTACTATTACTGCAGTATGTCTGTGAGAACTAGATTACTATTGCTGTTGTATGTCTGTGAGCACTAGATTACTATTACTGTTGTATGTCTGTGAGAACTAGATTACTGTTACTGTTGTATGTCTGTGAGCACTAGATTACTATTGCTGCTGTATGTCTGTGAGAACTAGATTACTATTACTGTTGTATGTCTGTGTGAACTAGATTACTATTACATGTTCTGTATAAGGTTGGAGAAGTATGGAGTGAAATTAGAGCAGAATTAAACGCGGAAAATATCCAGCCAGTGACGTCTGATCATGAAGCTTTGGACGTCATTGAAAAACATACAGAGAACGTCAGTAAGGATGTTGCCGCTCACCAAACTGAAATGATTGAAAATCACCAACAGATGGAAATTCAGGAAGAACAGCAAAAATATGCAGAGGTGACTATCATACCCATCCATCCTTCCTCCTATCTATGTCTTATCATATGCCCCGCACTGCCTTGGTTGCCACAGTGGTAACCATAGCAGGACACAACTGGTGTTATCCGGGAGGGTGTTGGAGGGTCCTGTTCTGATTGTCACAGTGCGGCAGGGGTCACCACTAAGGGCACAACTGGTGTTATCAGGGAGGGTGTTGGAGGGTCCTGTTCTGATTGTCACAGTGCGGCAGGGGTCACCACTAAGCAGGACACAACTGGTGTTATCAGGGAGGGTGTTGGAGGGTCCTGTCCTGACTGTCACAGTGCGGCAGTGGTCACCACTAAGCAGGACACAACTGGTGTTATCAGGGAGGGTGTTGGAGGGTCCTGTCCTGACTGTCACAGTGCGGCAGGGGTCACCACTAAGCAGGGCACAACTGGTGTTATCAGGGAGGGTGTTGGAGGGTCCTGTCTTGACTGTCACAGTGTGGCAGGGGTCACCACTAAGCAGGGCACAACTGGTGTTATCAGGGAGGGTGTTGGAGGGTCCTGTCCTGATCGTCACAGTGCGGCAGTGGACACCACTAAGCAGGGCACAACCGGTGTTATCAGGGAGGGTGTAGGAGTGTCCTGTCCTGACTGTCACCGTGTGGCAGGGGTCACCACTAAGCAGGGCACAACTGGTGTTATCAGGGAGGGTGTTGGAGGGTCCTGTCCTGATTGTCACAGTGCGGCAGTGGTCACCACTAAGCAGGGCACAACTGGTGTTATCAGGGAGGGTGTTGAAGGGTCCTGTCCTGACTGTCACAGTGTGGCAGGGGTCACCACTAAGCAGGGCACAACTGGTGTTATCAGGGAGGGTGTTGGAGGGTCCTGTCCTGATTGTCACAGTGCGGCAGTGGTCACTACTAAGCAGGGCACAACTGGTGTTATCAGGGAGGGTGTTGGAGGGTCCTGTCCTGATTGTCAGAGTGCGGCAGTGGTCACCACTAAGCAGGGCACAACTGGTGTTATCAGGGAGGGTGTTGGAGGGTCCTGTCCTGATTGTCACAGTGCGGCAGTGGTCACCACTAAGCAGGGCACAACTGGTGTTATCAGGGAGGGTGTTGGAGGGTCCTGTCCTGATTGTCACAGTGCGGCAGTGGACACCACTAAGCAGGGCACAACTGGTGTTATCAGGGAGGGTGTTGGAGGGTCCTGTCCTGATTGTCACAGTGCGGCAGGGGTCACTACTAAGCAGGACACAACTGGTGTTATCAGGGAGGGTGTTGGAGGGCACTGTCCTGATTGTCACAGTGCGGCAGTGGACACCACTAAGCAGGGCACAACTGGTGTTATCAGGGAGGGTGTTGGGTCGGTCCTGTCCTGATTGTCACAGTGCGGCAGGGGTCACTACTAAGCAGGACACAACTGGTGTTATCAGGGAGGGTGTTGGAGGGCACTGTCCTGATTGTCACAGTGCGGCAGTGGACACCACTAAGCAGGGCACAACTGGTGTTATCAGGGAGGGTATTGGGGGGTCCTGTCCTGGTTGTCACAGTGCGGCAGGGGTCACCACTAAGCAGGGCACAACTGGAGATATCAGGGAGAGTGTTGGAGGGCCCTATCCTGATTGTCACAGTGCGGCAGTGGTCACCACTAAGCAGGGCACAACTGGTGTTATCAGGGAGGGTGTTGGAGGGTCCTGTCCTGATCGTCACAGTGCGGCAGGGGTCACCACTAAGCAGGGCACAACTGGTGTTATCAGGGGGGGGTGTTGGAGGGTCCTGTCCTGGTTGTCACAGTGCGGCAGGGGTCACCACTAAGCAGGGCACAACTGGAGATATCAGGGAGAGTGTTGGAGGGCCCTATCCTGATTGTCACAGTGCGGCAGTGGTCACCACTAAGCAGGGCACAACTGGTGTTATCAGGGAGGGTGTTGGAGGGTCCTGTCCTGATCGTCACAGTGCGGCAGGGGTCACCACTAAGCAGGGCACAACTGGTGTTATCAGGGAGGGTGTTGGAGGGTCCTGTCTTGATTGTCACAGTGCGGCAGGGGTCACCACTAAGCAGGGCACAACTGGTGTTATCAGGGAGGGTGTTGGAGGGTCCTGTCTTG
Organism: Crinia signifera; assembly: GCF_055691185.1. Lineage (NCBI taxonomy): Eukaryota > Metazoa > Chordata > Amphibia > Anura > Myobatrachidae > Crinia > Crinia signifera. Next base: position 298,550,412 of record NC_139221.1, on the reverse strand, counting down.
ATTGTCACAGTGCGGCAGGGGTCATTGCTAAGCAGGACACAACTGGAGATATCAGGGAGAGTGTTGGAGGGTCCTGTCCTGATTGTCACAGTGCGGCTGTGGTCACCACTAAGCAGGGCACAACTGGTGTTATCAGGGGGGGTGTTGGAGGGTCCTGTCCTGGTTGTCACAGTGCAGCAGGGGTCACCACTAAGCAGGGCACAACTGGTGTTATCAGCTAGGGTGTTGGAGGGTCCTGTCCTGATTGTCAGAGTGCAGCAGGGGTCACCACTAAGCAGGGCACAACTGGTGTCATCAGGGAGGGTGTTGGAGGGTCCTGTCTTGATTGTCACAGTGCGGCAGGGGTCATTGCTAAGCAGGACACAACTGGAGATATCAGGGAGAGTGTTGGAGGGTCCTGTCCTGATTGTCACAGTGTGGCAGTGGTCACCACTAAGCAGGGCACAACTGGTGTTATCAGGGAGGGTGTTGGAGGGTCCTGTCCTGACTGTCACAGTGCGGCAGGGGTCACCACTAAGCAGGGCACAACTGGTGTTATCAGGGAGGGTGTTGGAGGGTCCTGTTGTGATTGTCACAGTATGGCAGTGGTCACAGTGCGGCAGCTTCCCGCCCCTGCACCCACGTCACCGGGCGATTTCCATGGGAACACCCCGCATTTCATGGCAATGCCCATGATACTCTGGGCGTTCCCATGGGCGAATCCTTCAGCCCGCCCCCCGCTCAGAGTCTTGGGTGCGTGTGCCTGGGGAACACTCTGTTCGCTGTGGCCGCATGCACCCTGCGTCTGAACATGCGCTGAAAGCGTATGCACGGGGGGGACCGAACAAATCAGAATAACCCCCTATGTACAATGATATTTCACTTACAGATAAAAGAAAACCACAAACAGAGTGAAATAGTTATGAAGTCGTGGGATAATTTCCTGGCAAGAACTTCCAATTATGAAGCCTTAAAGGTACAGTACTTGTATGTATATGATGTATGTATGTATATGATGTATGTATGTATATGATGTATGTATATGATGTATGTATGTATATGATTATGTATGTATGTATGTTCGTATATATATGATATATGTATGTATATGATGTATGTTTGTATATGATGTATGTACGTATGTATATGATGTATGTATATGATTATGTATATGATTATGTATGTATATGATGTATGTATGTGTATATATATGATGTATGTATGTATATGATGTATGTATGTATGTATGTATATGATGTATGCATGTATGTATATATATGATGTGTGTATGTATGTATGTATGTATATGATGTATGTATGTATGTATATGATGTATGTATGTATATGATGTATGTATGTATGTGATGTATGTATGCATGTATGTATGTATGTATATGATGTATGTATGCATGTATGTATGCATGTATGTATATGATGTATGTATGTATATGATTATGTATGTATGTAGAGGGATTGGTTGTGTCAATCGCACAAGATAATTCTTGGAATTGCGGACCCCTAATATGGATTATCTATAGTGATGTATATGAGACTATAGGGGTGTGCTACCTTTGGACACAGAAGTTTAGGACAATATTTACAAAGGAAGAAAGAATGTCCTTGATAAGGTGCACCTCAAGGAGAGTATTCAAAATTAACTTTTATTATTACATACTTAAATGGCTGCGAAAATTTATTAAAAGATAAATATATAACATATAGGGGTAGTGTTCACACAGTTTAAAAACTATGGTGGCAGGCAGAGATGGCTATATGACATGGGTGTTAGACTGATTGAATGGTGTGGGCTACCTAAATCCACGCAGATATTGCGAGTTTAAGAATAAATCACGACAGCTGCTCGTGGAACTACAGATATATGGTGCCAGGTAGGAGTGGGTTAAATAACCTCTTATAACTCCGGTATACAGATTTGGCGTATGTGCTAACCCGTTCTACACAGTTAACTCCGGGTCTCTGATGCTGTGCCCGAGTAACTGTTAGATCACCTGGGTTGCTATAATAGGAGTGGGTATAATATACCTCTAGTCGCTCCTATGTGTCCCCACCGCCAATAATGCGTCTATGCCTGTGCCAGGATTCTATCTGTGACTGGCTAGTGAGAGACGCACAGATACAGTGACGCGACCTCCTACGTATTACTGGGTATCCCACTGTGTTAATACACTAGGGGATCTCAACCCAAGGAGGGACTGGTCTCCTTAGAGTTTGAGAACCAGTATGTCGCACTGTCAGCCAGCGCACTGACACATAGACCCAGGCATATATAAGCCTTGACAGCGGTTAGGGGAATGGTAACCAAACTGAACACACAATCAATCAAAATACATGATAAGAAAAATAATAAATGTTAAGCCATCTGCCTGCGCATCGCTAGCCGGCACGCGCTTCGCAGATTAGCTTCCTCAGGGCCCTGGGGCAGGCACTGACATCACCCCGTTCCCAGGGAATGGCCAGCGTTTTTATGGGGATGCCCATAAAACACTAGGCGTTTCACTGCTCCAGCCTCCTGACCACATCCCTGCCTGCCCCCCTCTTTTTTTTATGAGTAACTATAATCCCCCCCTAGGTGCGCACCTGTTCTCACTCATCCACCTACTGGAAGCGGTTACTTACCACATATCAAACACAATCTTGAACATGTTTAAAATCATCTGATTTGGAGTTTCTTACATGGGCAGTAATTAAGAATTTGGATATCGCCGTACTCTTGTGTAAATTGTCCAGTATGATGTATATAAATGCCACATTATTCATGTATTTATTTAGAGAGCAAAGAGACTTCAGGAAAAGTCTATTGAGTCATCAAGACCTAAAGCAAGACCCCAGAATGCAACGGTGCACTCTACACAGGTCCCGCGGCTGAATACAACGGTAAGACCATACTGTATGCGGGATGCCCCTAAACGCAAATGTTTATTTTTGTTTTTTTAAAGTGGCAATCACTTACAAGGGAAAACCAAGCCTTGTAAATGATTGCCACTTTAAAAAAAAAAAAAAAACATCCGAGAACCTCCTTCTGTGTGCCCCCCTTGGACCTAACCCAATTCAGGCCTGCTTGCTAGCCTGCGTATATTTGCTGCCTGTGAATTGGGGGCGGGCGCTGATGTCATGCGACATCATCCGCCCGCCCTGACCTGGAAGGGGCGCACCCACCGTTTTTATGGGCACGCTTATGAAATGCTGGGTGCCCACCCCGAAACGCACCCCTCCGGCCTGTCAATCGGGCAGTAAGTGCCCCGGCGAATAAAGAATTTGCCGAAAGCTGCCGGGGTTTACACATGCGCATTACCACATGTGATGCGCAGACCCCCACTATCGGGGATGGGGGCGTATTCATACAACATGGTCTGAATCGGCAACTTATTCTACATATTTCAGGCTCCGCTAAATACCAAATAGGATTTGGTTTGTGGTAAAAATGGAATCTATTACTAGTCTTCAGGTTAAAACATGTCACTCTAAAGCCGTGTCCACACGGCAGCGATGTTTGCTGATATCGCTGGGAATATGGTCGCTGGCGACCATATTGCCAGTGAGGGGAATGTGCCCCGGTGATTAATCGCCCTGTTCTAGTCGCTGGTCGCAGGAGCTTGCTCCAACAACCAGCTGATTACCTCTGCGGCACTGCCGGCAGAGGTTCCCTTTCATCAGCGACCATCTCGGGTCGCTGATGAAAAGGAGAGACTGAGCAATATATCTCCCCCGTGTGTACGCACCTTAATTGGCTCCCGCAGTATTCTCACCACAGCTCTCCTCGCCCTGGCCTCAAATGATGATGACCTTCCCACAAACAATACGTTTATAAGTAGTCTTGGATTGCCCCGACTCCCTAGCATTAAAGTGAAGAATATACAAACTAAACCCCAACTTCCACCATCCCGCCCTTATGCCCCTTATGCGTCTATACCTTGCACAATAACCCTCATAAGGTTCTCTGCAAGTTATTAGAATTTATCTTTTTTGTATTTTTGTTTGTTTTATCTGTATTTATTTTATCCCGTAATGGTATTTTTGTTTTAGCAATTTACTATATGAATTTTGCAATAAAAGTTTCATTGCTGCAACAATTTTTTGATGATTTACATGACTTTATTCTGATCCTTGTATACAATGATTGCAAACTTGGTTTGGGATCGTTGGGTCTACAACCACTAGGTCGACAATCATTGGGTCGACACCACTAGGTCGACATGGGTTAAGGTCAACAGGGGTCAAGGTCGACATGGGTCTAGGTCCACATGACATTAGGTCGACACAAGCATTAGGTCGACATGGGCTAGGTCGACAGTCAAAAGGTTGACATGAGGTTTTTCACTGTTTTTTTTACCCGAATGTCGACACAGTCGACATGGACACAGTTTGAAGTGCACCGCATCCCCTCGCTTCGCTCGCAATGCTTCGGACACGGTGCCTCGCTGCGCTCGGCACACTATTTTATTCTCCCACCACACCAGAGTGGATGGTAGGGCATGAAATACCACCTGTCGGCACATGTCGGCTCAAAGAACAGTGAAAATCCCCATGTCAAACTTTTGACTGTCGACCTAGCCCATGTTGTGTTGACCTAATGCCATGTTGACCTAGACCCATGTCGAACTTGACCCATGTCAACCTTAACCCATGTCGACCTTGCTGCATGTCGACCTAGTGGTGTCGACCCAATGCTTGTCGACCTAGTTGTTGTAGACCTAATGACTGTATCCCATAAACTTATACAATTTATATTGGTATGTACTGTATCTGATTGTATCTGTTTAGCAATTGTTAATTCAATAACAAAAAAACTGTTGGAAAGTGGAAAAAAACATCCGAGTTTGGTCGGCTTCCTGCACAGCCGCCGAACTCGGAGGCAAATACATCTGGTATAAAGCACAGTGCCCAAGCTTCAAAAAGTAATAAAATGGAGCGTGATAACCAACCAGCCAGCCAATCAGCGCCTTCCTGCCATGTCACAGACTGTGTTTGAAAAATCACAGGTAGGAGCTGATTGGCTGGTTGTTTATCACTCTCCACTTTATCACTTTTGAAGCTTAGTACATCTGGCCCAGAGGACCTTAACGTTATTTAGAATAAGAAAGAATTTCTGTTCACTTTATAAATGATTCACAGTCATTGGTTACATTGGCATGCAGTTGATGGTTCAACACTAATCAGGTAGACACTCGATAGGTCGACCACCATTAAATGACCCATACCCATTACAATTAGGATAAGTTGCCATGCCTTGGAAACATATAAATTATAACCCAACCCAAAACTGTCCAATCATTTATGTTGATTTAATTAACTTGTACCCCGCAAATGAGGGGGTGAGTATCCATTAAAATGGCATAGAAATGCCGGCAACAACAGGGGAACTTGCCCCCCTCACAGGCCCATCTCGCCCTGGGCTCACTGATTTATATATGGGGCCCTGAACAAAGATCCGTGTGTCTGGAGCTGCCATAAGTCTGGCATATAGCCCCACGGACATGTGGGCCGGGGTGTGAGGCGATCACACCTAATTCAATCAACCCCATAGGTGGAGATCCTTAGAGTTATACATTATCATAGAATATTACGGTACTTGTGTAATATCTGGGCGGCCGATTTTGTGATTGTATGCCTTAACTTAATCGGCAAAATCGCATCGCGACCAAAATGCGATGCGATGCGATCAATGCGATTTTCATAGGAATCAATGTTAAAAGGGTCCTGTTCATTTCCCAAATATCCAAGTGGGCATAGAGTTGATTTCATATAGCGTGGCGAGTGCGGAGAGCCACCGAGCCCGAAGCGTGGCGAGTGCAGCGAGCCCCGCGAGGGGACGCGGATTACTTAAAATGTATTCCGCGTCAGCTCGCCACACTTCGGGCTCGGTGGCTCGCTGCGCTCCCCACGCTATATAATATCAACTCTATGCCCACTTGTATAGTGGGGAAATGAACAGGACCCTTTTATCATTGATTCCTATGGAAAATCGCGTCCATCGCATCGCATGCCATTTGGTCGCGATGCGATTTTCCAATGCGATCATGAAATCGGGCGCCCAGTTATTACACAAGTACCAATATTACTGGAACCCAGGGTCCGGAGTCCCGCCCAGCCCAACAGACCTCCCATTTCTGATGCGGTCAGTAATCAGTGATAATTAGGAAACCTGCAGGATTGGTGAAATGCCAGACTCCAGATAAGGAATATTGGGGTAGATGTATGAAGCAGTGATAAGGGAGGAGAAGTGATAAAGTGCCTGGTACCACCGGCCAATCAGCTCCTGACTGTTGAGTTACAGGCTGGGTTTAAAAAAGGGACAGTCAGGTGCTGATTGGCCGGTGATAAGGTACCAGGCACTTTATCACTTCTCCTCCCTTATCACTGCTTCATACATCTACCCCATTATTTGATCATATATATATTTCATTTTCCAATTATATTGTATACATTTACAGGGCACAAACACTGGTGAAGTGAGTTTTTCAGTTTTTTATACTGAAACAAAATACCAACATCATCTGCTCCCACTACCAGTGTCACACTGACTGTGTATATGGGACCTCACCGGCAGAAGACAGCTTATTATAGATACACTGATAACATTGTCTGGTAATGAGCAGGGTGTATAAATGTTCTCTCCCCTGAGATAGGAGTACTGACATCTCACTCACTGTCCATGTAGGTGGCTTGTGGCCCGGTGGTGACTGTGGAAAGCACACCTGCTAAACTTACAGGAGGTTCCCTGGCTGATACAGACCTCGCCCTAAAGAGGGTACCAATCCGGGGCGGAGCGCTGCAGAAGAACAGAAGTGTGAAAATGTTTTACTGAGTAACCAGGACAAGAACTATGCATAGATAGTATCACCTCCATACATTACTGCAGCTGCTGAGAAATGTCGTATATACACCAGTGCACCAATAAAAGTAATGGGTTTGTGCCTTATAGCATCATTAATTCTTCTGTTATCAGTTATAAAGCTTCCTCCCCTACTGTACTGTTCTATGGTGACCCCATTGCAGTGTTAGTAATATGAGACAGCGCAGGTCTCCTTATGCTGCCATATATCATATTGTGTCTGTACGTGGCATTGTGTAGTGAGCCGGACACAGAACAACAACTGATACATAGAACACATTCATATAGTGACAGTGTAGTGCACCACTCTTATTAGTTCATGTGAGCGCTGTGTAATTCCCAGCCCCTGTAATACTGAACACAAAATAAGTGCCGCGGGCAGTTTACACTTATACGTGAGAAAGGATCATTATTACTTCAGTGCTTCCTATAAGGACCTTTATCAGCCACATACTGTACTGTTATGGAGCGAATCATTACATTGGTAAGTGAAGTGTTCCTGCTTATGTTACTTGTGTATTATTATTATTATTATTGTGTATTATTAAATGTTACTGTTTTGAAATAGATTAAAAGTCACAGTTATTGGTCTCAGAGCACTAAAACGACTGAAATGAATGCACAGTATGTACAGTGAGAGTATACGTTATGCTGGACATGTATTAGCCAAACTATCATCCAACCATACAACTAGGTGGTTGGATGGAATAGAAATCTGGTACTGGACGGGAGCAAATGTCATTTGGGTGTATGCACAGGCTGTATGTGCAGGCTAGGAGCATGGCTGTAGGCACAGGCCAGGAAGTATGGCTGTAGGTGCAGGCCAGGAAGTATGGTTGTAGGCGCAGGCCAGGAGTATGGCTGTAGGTGCAGGACAGGAGTATGGCTGTAGACGCCGGCCGGGAGTATGTCTGTAGGCGCAGGCCGGGAGTATGGCTGTAGGCGCAGGCCGGGAGTATGGCTGTAGGCGCAGGCCGGGAGTATGGCTGTAGGCGCAGGCCGGGAGTATGGCTGTAGGTGCAGGCCAGGAAATATGGCTGTAGGTGCCGGCCAGGAAATATGGCTGTAGGCACAGGCCAGGAAGTATGGCTGTAGGCGCAGGCCGGGAGTATGGCTGTAGGCGCAGGCCGGGAGTATGGCTGTAGGCGCAGGCCAGGAAATATGGCTGTAGGTGCAGGCCAGGAAGTATGTGTGTAGGCACAGGCCAAGAGTATGGCTGTACAGTACCTGCAGGCTAGGTGTATGGCTGTACATGCAGGCTAGGAGTATGGCTGTAGGCGCAGGTTAGGGGTATGGCTGTAGGCGCAGGCTAGGAGTATGGCTGTAGGACAGGCTAGGAGTATGGCTGTAGGCACAGGCTAGTATCATGGCTGTACATTCAGGCTAGGAGTATAGCTGTAGGCGCAGGCTAGGAGTATGGCTGTAGGCGCAGGCTAGGAGTATAGCTGTAGGCGCAGGCCGGGAGTATGGCTGTAGGCAAAGGCCGGTAGTATGTCTGTAGGCGCAGGCCAGGAAATATGGCTGTAGGTGCAGGCCAGGAAGTATGTGTGTAGGCGCAGGCCAAGAGTATGTCTGTAGGTGCAGGCCAGGAGTATGCAGGCTAGGTGTATGGCTGTAGGCGCAGGTTAGGGATATGGCTGTAGGCGCAGGTTAGGGATATGGCTGTAGGCGCAGGCTAGGAGTATGGCTGTAGGACAGGCTTGGAGTATGGCTGTAGGCACAGGCTAGTATCATGGCTGTACATTCAGGCTAGGAGTATAGCTGTAGGCGCAGGCTAGGAGTATAGCTGTGGGCGCAGGCTAGGAGTATGGCTGTAGCGCAGGCCGGGAGTATGGCTGTAGGCACAGGCCAGGAGTATGTCTGTTGGCGCCGGCCATGAAGTATGTCTGTAGGCACAGGCCAAGAGTATGTCTATAGGCACAGCCCAGGAATATGGCTGTACAATACATGCAGGCTAGGAGTATAGCTGTAGGCGTAGGCCGGGAGTGTGGCTGTAGGCGCAGGCCCGGGAGTATGGCTGTAGGCGCAGGCTAGGTGTTTGGCTGTACATGCAGGCTAGGAGTATGTCTGTAGGCGCAGGAATATGGCTGTACAGTACATGCAGGCTAGGAGTATGGCTGTAGGCGCAGGCCGGGAGTATGGCTGTAGGCGCAGGCTAGGAGTATGGCTGTAGGTGCAGGCTAGGAGTATGGCTGTAGGCGCAGGCTAGGAGTATGTCTGTAGGCACAGCCCAGGAATATGGCTGTACAATACATGCAGGCTAGGAGTATGGCTGTACATGCAGGCTAGGAGTATAGCTGTAGGCGTAGGCCGGGAGTATGGCTGTAGGTGCAGGCTAGGAGTATGGCTGTAGGCGCAGGCTGGGAGTTTGGCTGTAGGCGCAGGCTAGGAGTATGGCTGTAGGCACAGGCTAGGAGTATGGCTGTAGGCGCAGGCTAAGAGTATGGCTGTAGGTGCACGCTAGGAGTATGGCTGTAGGCGTAGGCTAGGAGTTTGGCTGTAGGCGCAGGGCTAGGAGTATGGCTGTGGTGCAGGCCGGGAGTTTGGCTGTAGGCGCAGGCTAGGAGTATGACTTTAGGCGCATGCTAGGAGTTTGGCTGTAGGCGCAGGCTAGGAGTATGGCTGTAGGCGCAGGCTAGGAGTATGACTGTAGGCGCAGGCTAGGAGTATGGCTGTACAAGTAGGCTAGGAGTATGGCTGTAGGTGCAGGCTAGGAGTATGGCTGTAGGTGCAGGCTAGGAGTATGGCTGTACATGTAGGCTAGGAGTATGGCTGTAGATGTAGGCTAGGAGTTTGGCTGTAGGCGCAGGCTAGGAGTATGACTTTAGGCGCATGCTAGGAGTTTGGCTGTAGGCGCAGGCTAGGAGTATGGCTGTAGGCGCAGGCTAGGAGTATGGCTGTAGGCGCAGGCTAGGAGTATGGCTGTACATGTAGGCTAGGAGTATGGCTGTAGGCGCAGGCTAGGAGTATGGCTGTAGGCGCAGGCTAGGAGTATGGCTGTAGGCGCAGGCTAGGAGTATGGCTGTAGGTGCAGGCTAGGAGTATGGCTGTAGGTGCAGGCTAGGAGTATGGCTGTACATGTAGGCTAGGAGTATGGCTGTAGATGTAGGCTAGGAGTATGGCTGTAGGTGCAGGCTAGGAGTATGGCTGTAGGTGCAGGCTAGGAGTATGGCTGTAGGTGCAGGCTAGGAGTATGGCTGTACATGTAGGCTAGGAGTATGGCTGTAGGCGCAGGCTAGGGGTATGGCTGTAGGCGCAGGCTAGGAGTTTGGCTGTAGGCGCAGGCTAGGAGTTTGTCTGTAGGTGCAGGCTAGGAGTATGGCTGTAGGCGCAGGCTAGGAGTATGGCTGTAGACGCAGGCTAGGAGTATGGCTGTAGGTGCAGGCTAGGAGTATGGCTGTAGGTGCAGGCTAGGAGTATGGCTGTAGGCGCAGGCTAGGAGTATGGCTGTAGACGCAGGCTAGGAGTATGGCTGTAGGCGCAGGCTAGGAGTTTGTCTGTAGGTGCAGGCTAGGAGTATGGCTGTAGGCGCAGGCTAGGAGTATGGCTGTAGACGCAGGCTAGGAGTATGGCTGTAGGTGCAGGCTAGGAGTATGGCAAGAAAAAAGTGAGTGTGACAATTTTCAGGCGCCAGAGGTAAGATAAAAATATGTAAAATTTATTTCGACAAAATATCACAGATTCACATAAAAACGGTTCACATAAATGATAGTAAATTGAGATGAATCCTTACCCCTAAGGGTATTTGGAGCCAGCAAGGGATGGAAAAAGGGCAGGGATGCAGTCTGGATGTGCACCCTGCTGTGGCCCCAAATATCTTAGCACAGGTTAGGTTCAGTCTTATGGTCCAATCAGTCACTGCCACCAACGCGTTTCGAGCAACAAGTGCTCTTCTTCCAGGACTTTGCCCTGGAAGAAGAGCACTTGTTGCTCGAAACGCGTTGGTTACGATATTTGGGGCCACAGCAGGGTGCACTTCCGGACTGCATCCCTGCCCTTTTTCCATCCCTTGCTGGCTCCAAATACCCTTAGGGGTAAGGATTCATCTCAATTTACTATCATTTATGTGAACCGTTTTTATGTGAATCTGTGATATTTTGTCGAAATAAATTTTACATATTTTTATCTTACCTCTGGCGCCTGAAAATTGTCACACTCACTTTTTTCTTGCCATATTCTTAAGGTCTGAGGGAGACAATCCAAAGGCAGCCTGAGAAGTTGCGCAGGACAAGTGATACTCACAATCTATCTAGCAGGCTAGGGGTATGGCTGTAGGCGCAGGCTAGGAGTATGGCTGTAGGCGCAGGCTAGGAGTATGGCTGTAGGCGCAGGCTAGGAGTATGGCTGTAGATGTAGGTTAGGAGTATGGCTGTACATGTAGGCTAGGGGTATGGCTGTAGGCGCAGGCTAGGAGTATGGCTGTAGGCGCAGGCTAGGAGTATGGCTGTAGGCGCAGGCTAGGAGTATGGCTGTAGGCGCAGGCTAGGAGTATGGCTGTAGATGTAGGCTAGGAGTATGGCTGTAGATGTAGGTTAGGAGTATGGCTGTCGGTTCAGGCTAGGAGAAAAGAACACAGGGCTGGTCCCAGAGGAGACCACAGTAATTAGTCACACACTTTAGGCTGGGTGCAGGGGTGAGGAGGGCAGAGAAGGGATATGGGGAGGTAGTAGGAGCAGCTGGAAAGGCTATTGTCTCTATCCAGGATGAGTTGCCCTTTTCATACACCACCCCCCCCCCCCCCCCTCCCCCCCTGCACCACTACCACATTTTCTGTTCTGACACCTATGTATGGGTCTGAATGAACTGAGTATTCAGATGGACAGAAGGAGGTAGGAGCAGGCTGTTTAAGTGGCATTACAACAGTCAGAACCCCATAGTGATAAGTATGCTCTCTGACATATGCTGGAGCCATTCTGAGTGTTATTCCAGTATAACATTGTCTGTGCTAGGTTTATATAGTGTAGCACATGTGGGTAATGAGAGCACGGTTCTCCTAGTCCATCATCTTCTGTGTAATAGGAATTTGGGCAGAGGTGTGCTCTAAGCAGGCTCCACTCAATTTGTTCAGTCTCATAGGAACTGGAATTGTTTATTGAAAGGAAATTGATCTCTTGAGGATAAGAACACAGTGGATGTGGGGACTGGCCGTCATCTCCGTGTACAGTAATGCCAGCTATATACTATGTAGGCATAACTTACAGCATGGCTGCAGCTGCAGCGGCCGTGGCTCCTTCACTGATATAATAAGATAATGAAACCTGAATTCTGTAATCCATCTACAATAACATCTCACTATGACATTATCTCCGATGTCTGTAAATTGGAGAATTAGAGGGCGACACAGAAGCTGTGCAGTATGTACAGGAACAGAACATATAGGGGTCTGTCTACTAAGCCTAACGGTGGTATACACACAGTGCGATTTTGGCAGGCGATTTTGACTTGATTCAGACCCTCTCGCTCCGCAACTGATGGTGTGGGTCTGCACTCAGGAAATACAACATCACACAGGAGCTGCTGTGCATATTGTACACCGCCATCGCCTCAATCACAATCTGGTACAGTGGCGCAAGCGAGAACGATAAACAAAAACTGCAGAGGGTAGTGAAAACTGCGGAAGGATCATAGGGACCGACCTCCCCCCGATAAGGGATCTGTTCTCATCCAGGGTAAGGAAACGCAATGAGAAGATCACGAAGGACAAGATGCATCCCGGTCACAACCTGTTCGACATCCTACCATCCGGAAGACCGTTCAGGTCCATCCCCGTCAAAACGTCCAGATCCGCAAGAAGCTTCTTTCCGTTAGCCGTCCATCACCTGAACAATCCAATCAAAGCGAATGCAATCCCAATATCAACAGCCAAACAACGTGTCCCTACTTGGCGACCTGACCACCATAGTCATAGCTAGAAAGTAAATGCTTGTAATGTCTTTATGTAATATATGTAATGTCCCCCCCCCCCCTGCTTGTTGATGCTGCACTGTAATCCACAAAAAATTCCTAGTGCGCACAAGCATACATGGCCAATAAAGTTGATCCTATTCTATGTATCTGCGAATATACGCATGTCCAGATCCGATATGCCTTCGCACAGAGGGAGGTGGGCAGGGGGCTAAGTGTGACCACAAAAATGGTGGGTGCATCCAGAAAAATGCTGGGTGTCCCTATGAGTGAGAACGCAGGTGCGACTAAGCCTGCATGGGGTGGGTGTCTCACGTCACATGACATCAGCGTCCGCCCTGTTTTTGAGTCTGCCTTTTATTTGGCTAAAGACTGAATTTTATTTGTGATCGGGAAAAAAAAATGGGCGTTCGTTCGACCGCCGGGCGGCATTTACCTGCTTTCTCTAAGCAGTGAGAGAACACTGCATAGCGAGCTGGTCTGAATCAGGCCCTTAGTACATAGACCCCATAGTACTAACTAGTGCTAACTATCCCTATTAGACATGGATAAAGATTTATAAAGTTTAAGGGGGCTATTCAATCCCCGCTGCTATTTCCAACAGGGGCGCCTATTTAATGCTGTCTTGTCCGACAGCATTTTGTCCGGCCTGTTTTGCCGAGAACGGCCGTGGATTGTGGCGATCACGGCATTATCTGGACAATCCACATCCGTTTTCGCAGACACGCCCTTTTTTCCCGCCGATCAGCAGGCGGAATACTGAATCCCGCCTGACAATATGCGCTCAAGCAAAATGCAAATGGGCCAGGATCAAGGCTGTCAGGAAGTACAGACAGTCATGGCCCGTGATTGAACAGCCCCCTTAGGCTGTAACACAGTGACTACTCAAGAACTCCCAACAGTGCATGTTTTCCAGGTCTTCTTACAGAATCTTTAAATAACTTGCTCCACCTTTTGGATATTTTAAAATGTGTCACATTTGTCATGAGTACACCTGTGCACCTACTGGGAGAACTGGAAAACATGAGCTGTTTGGGAGGATTCAGTATTGAATCCTGGCGGTCGGGATCCCGGCGTTCAGAATCCCGACGCCAGAATCCCGACAGCCGAAATGCCGACAAGGGGGGGACGTGGATCGCCCCCCCTTGCGGGCTCGCTGCGCTCGCCACGCAGCGGGCCCGGTGCCTCGCTACGCTCGGCACACTAATTTATTATCCATCCAGGGGTGTTGTGGACACCCACGGAGGGAGAATGTGTTGGGATTTCGGCGGTCGGGAATCCGGCGTCGGGATTCTGAACGCCGGGATCCCGACCGCTGGGATTGTAACTGCATCCCGTTTGGGAACCATTGCTGTAACTTAATGCCCTCAGAAAAGCCCTTATTTTATGTATTAACTAACTTCAATTCTTTATTTAAAGAGCACTTCTCACTGCAGGCACATATGTACCTAAGTACATCATCTCGCGTACCTTCCATCCCTCCCGATAGGGAGGCTTACAGGTGCTGGGTTTCCTGAGAGCAAACAGGTTGCCTAGGTTACTAAAGCCTAGGTTACCTAGTGGTTGGGCACAGGAAATAGCGACAGGCACAATGGGCCTTATTCTAGTTAACTCTTTCTGACAAAATCCTTCTTAGATGGACAAAACCATGTGCACTGCAGGTGGGGCAGGTGTTACTTGTGCAGATAGAATTAGATTTGGGTGGGTTTTATAGTGAGATCTATATTGCAGTGTAAAAATAAAGCAGCCAGTATTTACCCTGCACAGAAACAAAATAACTCACCCAAATCTAATTCTCTCTGCACATGTTACATCTGCCCCCCATGCAGTGCACATGGTTTTGTCCTTCTAAGAAGGATTTTGTCAGAAAGAGCGAACTAGAATAAGGCCCAATGTCACTACTTGTTGCTCTGATACGCTGCAGATTCAGGATGGGGCCTCAGTTATGGGAAGGTGATGGAAGCACTGCAACAAAATTAATTTCCAAGTCATTCAGTGAACAATGTAATGTTGGTTTAAAAAGCAATGGTCAGATCCCCGGATCACACAGTCTCCGCAGGCCTGGGATACCAAAAATATTTCTCATCTTTATTTCATTCACATATATAAATACATTATATATTGATAAAATACAGCATGCACTTTATATCATTTTATTCATACATTTTCAGCAGTGATCTTCAAAATTTGCTGATAATAGAAAACGGTGTCTGTGCATTGCGTCACATTACTTGGTGACATGGACGCAGGATGTAGGTGGGAGTGGGCCGGCCCATCTGGGAGATTGTTTTGTGTAAGACAACAGTAAAAGAAGGCAACCTTGGTATAGGAATACATATTCCGAGAGACGGGAAATACCCTCCTCCAGCAAACACTGTTATATGGGACAGCGACATGTACATGCCTCCTAGTATGATTCCTTCCCCATTCACTCATCGCATTAAAGCCAGGGGTTCACCAAGGTGACACCTATCAAAGAAAATAGAAGATCAGTCATTATAAACCAAAACAATAGGATATTTTACTGTGGAGTGTATCAATTATGTACGTTGTATTTTCGTTCACATGAGACACACCCTAGATCGCTAAGGGCCTGATTCATAGTTGTATCCTAACCGCGATGGTGGGTGGACTGCGCGTGTGCGGAACGGATCCTGGATTGTCTCATGCAGAACTCCATAAGCCACAGTCTAATTGACAAGCCGTGGCTCCTTGGGGGCGGTGCTGGGCAGCATTCCTGGAGATTAGGGGAGTATTGTCCAGTGTCTGTGTGTTCTGAGCCCTGGAAGCCTGAATAGCCCAGTCGAATAATTCATACCTCCCAACAGTCCCAATTACCTTGGGAATGTCCCAGTTTTCAGGGACATTCCCGCGTCCCTCCCGTGTCCGGCAGTGTCCTGCGGCGAGGGGGGGGGGGGCTGTTGGGAGTCCCCCTGTCTGCTGCTGAGCAGCGATGAATAAACGATGTGCGAATGCGCACAGCATCTATTCCCGCAGCCAGGGGGCTGGGGGCATTGCTAGAGTCTCACAGAGCCTCTGGGTTATGCCCCCATAGTGTCAAAACGGGGGCGTGGCCTCGCGGGGGGAGCCATGAGTATAGGCCATGCCCCTTTAATTAGACCCCACACACACCCCTGGAATTTTCGGCGCGCCATCCATCTGTCCCTCCTCCGTCCCTTTGTAATTTGGGAGGTATGCGAATAGGGGGCTAATGCTATGCTAGCAGAAGGGACCTGCTGTTTGGTTCCATGGATAGAAATCAGGCTCCGTGAGAAATTCTGTATTTCACCTGCACATGATAAATATGCCACTGTCATTCTAAGGGGTATATTTAACAATGCTTCAAAAACAATAAAATATGTGATCTTGCCCATAGCAACCAACCAGGCTCTGTCTATCATTTTATAGGATGCATTAGAGAAATGGTAGACAGAATCTGATGCTATGGGCAACGTGACCAGTTTTAATTTTTAGAAGCTTTAATTCTACCCCTAAATGTATGAGTGCCTGACATCAATAGAAAAGGAGCATTTTCTTACTGCTGCAATAAAAGAAATAGAAGCTAAAAAAAATATCAACAGCTAAAAAAACTGCCATGTCCCAGGTTGTGTTTGAAAAATTACAGGTAGGAGCTGATTGGCTGGTGGTTTATCACTCTCCATTTTATCAAGGCTTAGTACATCTTGCCCCCTGTTTCTCAAACTCGGTCCTCAAGGGTGGATATCTATAAAACCTGCAAGCCTAAACAATCCGGCCAATCTTGCGGCAGGCCAGAACAATGTAACAATGTCACACCCACATTTGCACTGCACGACCAGCTGTGGACTGGTACAATACATTGTTACAGATTGGAATGAAAGCCTTGTAATGTATGGGAACAAAGTAAAATTGCCCAATTGTAACACACAAAAAAAAAAAACATTCCCAGGGGGTTCAACTCCATTTTGTGATTACTCCACTATCCTATATAATTAAAGGCTAATGCTGCTCCTCACTTCTATCAAGGGGATTCAGGTGTTTGGAATCCAGGCAGACACTAGACGGCACCCAACAGAGTAATTCAACTGTTGCTCCATTCAGGCATGCAGAGGCGCCAGCGCTGACATTACTGTTATGTTGTTTCGTCATGTTGACAGGCTGGGAACTAGTTGCAAAATATTATCTCTCAATGCAGAGGTTACCAAACTCCGTTCTCAAGGCGTCCTAATGGTCCAGGTTTAGAAGGATATTTATGCTTAGGCGAGGGTGAGTTAATTAGTACGTCACTCAATTTCTGCTCAACCATGGATATCCTTATAACCTGGACTGTTCGGGTGCCTTGAGAACCGAGTTTGGGAATCACTGACGTTATGGTCTGGATGTAATGATGCTTGAAGTGGCCGGAGGTGCGGGTTCCCGGCCAAGCTGTGATGTTTTTTAAAAGCGCCAATCATTTTCAAGGAATGGTTTTGCCTTGTAAGTGATTGTTACCAGTGGCGGCTCCAGAGGATGGGCTGCAGCACAGTTCAAAATTCAGACACCAACTGGCAGTGAGTCATTATGGAATGACAGTTGGTGTGGATCCCCTATTTGAATTTTGAACTGTGCTGCAGCTCCTCCTCTGGAGCCGCCGCCGATTGTCACAAAAAATGTCTGAGTAAATGGATGGAGTTACCTTTCACTGGTTTTTGTAGGTAAAATGAAAGTTGTCTTCTGCCCATCCCATGAGACTGTGAGAGGACACAGTCTACGTATATGTCCCAGAAGTCCTGTGCTAACCCATCAAAGAGAGCATTATGCTTCGGATTAGCTGATTCCTTCAAGTAGACCATGAAGTCCCAAAGGCCCATGACCGTATCTGCCACCCGAAGCTTCTTCATCTCCACCAACTTGCGTGTTGCTGCTTCCCAACACTCATTGTCAATTTCTCCAAGTCCTCCCGAGTTTGGATGTCCTTGGGATTCTTTATGATACATCGACCTGGTATAGACCGAGGTCACCATGAGCAGACAAATGAGCTGAAGATACCAGCTGCTCGCTGCAGATTCCATGATCTGTCCTCAGAGGATCTACAAGGAAGAACAACATATTAGGCGGTAGGATTAATGATTTTTTTTTCCTGTGTATGATCTGCATGTTAAACGAAGGGAACACTTAAACTGACAGTATATAAAAAGAACTGAGCTAAGAATTAACAACGGTACTTGTTTCCTAGCACGGCCACACCGATTTCCATCGGGGTGGTCCTGTCGGAAAAATCGCGTCGGTCGCATGGCATGCGATTTGATCGCATGCCATGCGACCGACCCGATTTTTTTATTGAATCAAATGTGAATAGGGTCCCTGGGACCCGATTTTACATTGGATTCAATGTAAAATATTCTCTAGACCCCCAATTTTACACCGTAAACCCCACCCCAGGATTGACGCCAACCCGAAGCGTGGCGAGCCTCGAGGGGCGGCGGTGCGCGTCCTCCGACCTTTTCATTCCCCTACTATCCACGACATATATGTGAAATGGGTCATATTAGCCCATTTCACATTTTTTACTATGTGAGATGGACTTAATCAAGTCCATCTCCTCTTGTACCATTATAATGGCACAAGACCGACGCGATGCTCCCGATTTCAATGTTAAAAAATATTTTAACATTGAAGCCTATGGCAAAATCGCGGGCATCGCGTCGGTCACGTCGGGGCCAATGTTAATGGTCGCGACTGACGCGATGCCCGCGATTTTCCCTTTGCCGGCAAAATGGACCTGATTTCAAAGGAAATCGGGTCCATCGCGGGCATCGTGTACCTTAACTTAAAGGTACACGATGCCCGCGATTGTGGCCGTGCTAGGAAACAAGTACCTTAACAACTTTTTGTAGAGTCACCCAGAGACCGCAGACAACCAGACTGGAAAAAGTTACGACAATTGATTCCATTCACTGTCATATTATTTGGTGGCTGAAAGAGTGATTTACACGGAGACTGGAGCTAATTATCCTTTGGGTATGTGGTCGACAGTTAATAGGACAACAACTATAGGTCAAAAGGTCAAAGGTCAATACATGAACAAGGTCAACGTGCCTTAGGTCAACATGTTCAAAAGGTCGAGACAACCAAAAGGTTAACATAGAAAAGGTTGAAATAAGTATCATGATTTTTTTTTTTTTTACGGCTCTTTCATATTTTACCATCCCAGTGGGCATAGAGGGAGAATATCATAGTGCCAGAAGAATAACGGGCGCGGCGAACCATGCGAGGTACACTAATACGGTGTCCATGTCCACATTTTTCGACATAGACACCCAATAAAATAAAAAACTCATGTTGACTTTATCCTATGTCAACCTAATGCATGTCAACCTTTTTCATATGAACTTTGGCCTGTTGACCTCATAGTGGTCGACCTATTAACCTTCGACCTAATGACTGTCGACAAAACGATCCACACCCATCCTTAGCTGGCATCTGATAACACTGACCAGTGGCGGCTCTTACTGTTTTGGAGGAGGGGGGCTGCCGCAATGCAGATACCCCCGCTGCCGCTTCCACTGCCACTGCCAGAGCCACGTTCCCCAGCATGGGGCCAGCGCATGATCAGTAACTTCATACATACTACACATGCGCTGGCTCAAGCCTCCATGGGCTGCCTTTGCAGCAGCCCCCGGAGGCTTAATCAGGTTCCCGGGTCCGGCGCATGCACAGTATTGTCCGTGGTACTGTGCATGTGCAGAACCCGTTTAGAGGGCTGCCCCACATTTGCCCACAGAGAGGCATCCCGGAGGGAGGGAGCACCTCCCAATGGGACTGCCTTGAGTGACTGGTAGGTCAGACTTCCAATAGGAAGTCACTGCCAGTCACATTGAAGCCAGAACAGTCTCACAGACTGCATCTGGCTTCACGTATGCAGAGACAGTGGTGGATTTTACCTGGGGGGGGGGGGCTGCAGCCCTGCAGCACATAGGTAAAAACCGACACTGACAGATTCCAAAAATTATCTATTTTCAGAACTTGTTGAAAAAGGAAATTAGTAGGTTCCCTGTAAACTAGTGTATGGGGACCACATTCCACTTCTGGGCTTTCAGAAAGCAGAAGAGTTCAGTAACGATTTGGCCATTTTTCACCTGACTCCGACGGATTGGGCTGAGAAATCAGGTGAAAAGTGGCTAAATTGGACATGTTTGTCATCTGATCCAATGCATGGTCCCGTGCACATCAGATTGGAGTCAGAGGTCGGACCTGCTGTAGAAGGTGGCCAATCCCAGGCTTCGGATCAGTGGGATCCAGGGATTTGAAACCAAAATTGCCAGCATCTGGTCAGAGGTAACGCTGTTCAAGCTGCACAGCTGCCCCGGCCACCTCGCTACTGCTGCACTGCCTGCCTCACTCTCGGCCACATCACCCCGATCCTGGCTGCACCGTCCACCCACCCGGCTCCTGGCCGTACTGCCCGTCCGCCTGGCTCCTGGCCACACCCGCACATGTAAGTAAATATGAGGGGCATTTTTTTTTTATTAATGAAGCCAATCCTGGGATTCCGTGAAACCTGTGATTAAGCATTTTTCAATCCCGAATCCCGGGATTGGCTTCCCTTCTGCTGCATGTTGGACCACTGACTCGGCCCACCTCCTGGCAACAGGACTGGTATCGCATGCGGGCCACCTTAAGGTTTCTGTGTGTATAAATAAATGATAAATGGTTGTTGGCCCACAATAACAGGGGTCTGGATACATGGGTGATATAGATTCTAGAAAAGTAAGAATTTCACTTTGTTGAGAAAAGTAACATAGTAACATACATAGTAACATAGGGGGTTATTCTAGTCCATTCTTTCTGACAAAATCCTTCTTAGATGGACAAAACCATGTGCACTGCGGGTGGGGCAGATGTAACTTGTGCAGAGAGAATTAGATTTGGGTGGGGTTTTTCTTCAAAGTGAGATCTATATTGAAGTGTAAAATCATGCAGTCAGTATTTTCCCTGCACAGAAACAAAATAACTCACCCAAATCTAATTCTCTCTGCACATGTTACATCTGCCCCCCTGCAGTGCACATGGTTTTGTCCATCTAAGAAGGATTTTGTCAGAAAGAATGAACTAGAATAAACCCCATAGTGATTAAGGCTGAAAAAAAATCCATCGAGTTCAACCTATCTAACTTGTATCTACTGACTTGAGTAAGTCATATCTATAGGATTCCCTTAGTGGCCAAAAATGTATCCAGTGGCAATGAGTTCCAGAATGCTAAGCCCCGTACACACGGGGAAGATATATTGCTCAGCAATATATTGCTGAGCAATAGCTCAGCAATATATTGCTGAGTGTCTCTCCTGTTCATTAGCGACCAGAGATGGTCGCTAATAATCAGGAGACTCTGCCGGGGGAAGAGGCAGGGAAATAGCTGATCGCAGGAGCAAGCTCCTGCGACCAGCGACCATCAGGGGCTGCACACGGCAGCGCGCACCCGGCGATTCATCGCCGACAGCACACACAAATCACTGGCAATATGGTCGCTCAGCGACCATATTCCCAGCGATATGTGCTGAAATTGCCCCCGTGTGTACGCACCATTACTGCTCTAATGGTGAAGAATCCTTTTCTTAATTCAGTACGACATTTCTATTCCTCGAGCCTCAGTACATGCCCGCGTGTCCTAAGTATAGGCATGTTAAATCATCTCCCAGTTCCATATGATTCCCAATCCGAACATACTAATCATATCACCTCTCAACCTCTGTTTCTCCAGTGAAAACATATTCAGCCTGGTTATCCTATCTTTGTATTCTAGTGATTCCAGACCTTTTACTAGCTTAGACGCCCTTCTCTGTACCTGTTCCAATTCATTCATGTCCTTTTTATGGTGCGGTACCCAGACAGAGGTGGATTTAGGGATGACGGCGTCCCTAGGCACAACAATAACACCGCTCCCCACCCCCTGTCTAATTGTATTATTTTTATTGATTACTTATAAGCCCTCATTTGATAATAACCAATATAATAGATTTATAAAAAAGTCACTAACTGTGACATGTTCTTTTATTATGAATACATAGTTACTAAGTAGATCAGCTTACAGGGGCAGTATCTGCATGTCCTGTCCATTTACACTGTATTTAAGATGGAATCTATTACAGTACAGTGGATATTTTGCAGTTATTGGTACACTTTGGGCTGACAGTACCATCACAGGCATCTAAGTGCCACCCCCAAACATGTGCTGCCCCTAGGCACGTGCCTTACGTGCCTAATGGGAAATTCGGCTCTGTACCCAGAACTGAACACATTATTCCAAGTGTGGTCTCACCAATGCCTTGTAAAGAGGCACTATCACATTGGCATCCCTTGAATCCATTCCCCTTTTAATGCATGCCCGTGTCCGGTTTGCTTTTGCTGCTGCACTTGAGCAGTGTGCACTATTACCCAAATTATCATCTATGATGACCCCCAACCAGGGCTTAACGTGGTCATGCAGAGGTGGGGGAACTAATTTCTTTATGCCACCTAATTATCCCCCTCCCCCATTAGGTAGAGACAGTGCAGTGTTGGGTTTTTGGCATCCCCCTGCAAACTAGAATGCTTTTCTGTGAGAAATACTGTGCAGGGCCAAGTTGGAGGATTAACCTACCAGTACATTTTTGGAGTGTGGGAAGAAATCGGAGTACCTGAAAGAGACCTGTGCAAGTACAGGGAGAATATACAAACTCCGCACAGATAAAGCCATGGTGGGAATCGAACCCATGACCTCAGTGCTGTTAGGCAGTAATGCTAAGAGCTGGCGAGTACAGTATGCTATGAGGTGATGTCAAACTTTCTTCATCTATGGACATACATAAGCTTGGGTGTCTAGTTTGCATTCTCTATACAGCTCTAGAGAATAGTTTTTTTTTTTCTCAAACCCAGTCCTCATGGAACTCTAACAGTGCATGTTTTCCAGATCATCTAGCTGGAGCACAGGTGTGCTCATTAGCTAACTCAATAGACCTACAGGTATGTTATGCTGGGTACACAGATAAATTGCTCTTCGCTTGAACGAATGGTATTATCTGTGTGGTGTACACCCAGTCAGAGGGATCCCCGAAATACCTGTTATATTTATATCCCACACAATGAACACCGTTTGCCTAAACTTCTCTGTTTACATGTTTACGAAACCAAGGCAGCACGTCACTTACCCCTCCGACACCCTGTGCGGTGGCTGATATAAAAGGGGGGGGGGAACTATCAGGGATGGGTGTGGCTTCATGAGGCGTGGCTGTTCAAAGTGGGCCATAGCTATGTGCCCTTTTATGTCACTGGAGGGGTCTGAGAGATGAAGGCTGCCCCCAGAGACTGCCTTCAGTACTGGCTTCTACACAGCAACAGGAGCCGATTACGGCCTGCAATGTTACAGTGCAGCTCCAGGGTATGTAAACTTTTGATTAGGGTCATTTGGGTAGTTTCTGTTGTCATTATGATTTAAAAAGAGTAAACACAGTTGTTTGACAATAAATGGCTTCACCCAACCACTAACCACGAGTGAAAGAAAAGGGTACTTGTTTTCTAGCACGGCGCCACCGACTTTAATTGTATGCCATCGGGTCGGAAAAATCGGGTCGATGGCATCGCATGCGACCAAATCACATGCGATGCGACCAACCCAATTTTTACATTGGACCCAAAGTTAATTGTATACCCACCCTAATGGTTAATTATATGTCAAATGCCCCCCCATTGTTAACGCCACCCCGCGATGAACGGCAACCCGAATCGTGGCGAGTGCAGCGAGCCCGCGAGGGGCGGCGGTACGCGTCCTCCGACCTTTTCATACCCCCACTAACTCAACGCCGATGTGGATAGTGGGGGTATGAAAAGGTCGGAGGACAAGTACCGCTGCCCCTCGCGGGCTCGCTGCGCTCGCTACGCTTCGGGTTGCCGTTCATCGTGGGGTAGCGTTAACAATGGGGGGGCATTTTACATACAAATTACCCATTAGGGTGGGTATACAATCTAAAATCGGGTATGGGGGGCCATTTAACATTGGTTCCTATGTAAAATCGGGTCCATCGCATTGGTCGCATCGCATGCCATTATAATGGCATGTGATGGACCCGATTTTAAACGGGCATTTAACATTACATACAATGTTAAATTGTCGGGAAAGCTCTTAAAAAGCCCGAAATCAGGTCGGTCGGGTCTGATCGGGTCCCATCGCATACCTTAAGTTAAGGTATGCGATGGGACCCGACGGGCGCCGTGCTAGGAAACAAGTACCAATAAAAGTTTGTGAGTTATCATTCATATTCTCTGACAAATGGCCAGAAAATCACAAATTCTGCTAGGGTATGTAAACTTGTAAATGTAAATGAGTACATCTGTATATGTCACTTTGAAGTTCAAACCCCACCCAAATCTAATTCTCTCTGCACAGGTTACGCCTGCACCTGCAGTGCACATGGTTTTGTCCATTTGAGAAGGAATTTGTGAGTAAACCAGAATAAGGGCCTAAGGACAACTGCAATCAAATAGGAAGATGATATAAAAGACAATTATAATGTACCTCTAATATATATATATATTTTTAAATCACCCACATTTCCAAAAACAACGTCTAATAATGTCTATTGTATTAATGAGTGTGTAACCCAGTGACCGCGGGTGACGTGAAATTGACCAATTATAAAAGCATAAAAATCAAATTGTCATTTAACATTCTAGGCTGAAACCTATAGTTATGGTATTATAATCATGCAGACTGATGAATGGATTTCAGACGCTCCTTGGATGAATGTCTATATCAGTATCTGCTTAGTTCGGACTGTTGTTTCCTGACTTTGAAGTAATTATACTGAGAATCCCAGGTCTGGTCTAGGAGCACTCAGTGCAAGTACAAGTGCATTGTCCTACGCTCCCTTTGATTCTTGCTCTGTGTGAGTCAATATTGTACTGATCCACTTGTTCAATCTGTACGCACATTCCAGTAAATAATAGCACGGCATGCAGTGCAATGTACACGACACTGTGCGCATCTATACTTCTAGTGGTGTTTTATCTCGCATATAAAAGCAAAAACATCTGATAATAAATCTGAAGTATTTACTGCATTAAACATTCGTGTGTGTATTATACTTCCTTCATGCCTTCATAAAATTACGTTGGATCTTTATACTTGGAGTGCTGGTTCTTCCACTGTTCTCTCTAAAGGAGGGTGAGTGTGTGTGTGTGTATATATATAGGCAAGCCTATCATATTTACGTTCTACACGCATAAGCCCCTGAGGCACTTATGTATTATATAGCTTCCCTTCTGGACTTGTAACTTGGTGGGACTGCTCTGCTATTACTGGTGCCTGTCCTTGTGTTTCCCTCCTTTGTCCCTAAAGATTGTAACCTTGCAGCAGGGCCCTCTAACCCCCAAGTCTGTCTGTTGTTACCCAGTTTGTTTTATCACTATCTACTATTGTAAAGCGCAACGGAATCTGCTGCGCTATATAAGAAACTGTAAATAAATAAATAAATATTATACACCGACACACAAGCTTATAATTAAGCTTGCAAAAAAAAATTTTTTTTGTGTAAAGTTTAAATACAAACAATAGTAAACAGTGCAATTGGATATTTAAAACATCGTCATAAAAAGTTACCATCGAGTTTACAGATATTTAAATATTACCTGAAAGTTATAAATATTTCTATACAGCACTGTATATAGCATATATATATATATATATATATATATATATAAACATATCTTATACACTCGCTTGCTCTCTCTCTCTCTCTCTCTCTTTCTATACTATCTTATAATATTGTTATAATACCCAGTATGTACTACTTACTTTCTACCGCACTGTGGGAGATGTTGGCACTTTATAAATCAGTAATAAGAGAATAGATATAATAGACAGACAGGTAGAGATAGACAGATGTCACAGATATATACAGTTATTACAGACCTGAGCTGCCTCCGGATCAGAGGATGAGAGGTGAGGAGTGGGACAGTCTTGGGAATTTTTATATTGAAGCCCCTCCTACGAGGCAGCGTCACAACCAGGGAACCTGCAATCCTATCTGAGTCAACGGTAGAACAATGTGTTATAATGAGATCAGTACTGCGAGTGAGTAGAGTGCACTTTAATAGAAAAATAGATAAAGAGTCATATAAAGTAAAAATAGGGCTGGTGAGTAAAAGAGATTGAGGGGGGTTAGCCTAGTGCGGCTTCTCAGTTAATGTTGTAGTCATAATAAAACATAACAACAATCTATAGATTTATTTTCTAAATCTATATATTGCAATGGGTTCTTAAGGGCGGACTAACACCAACCTCCGAAGGTCAATATATGTGTTTGATCTGAACAGCAGTTACAATATACACACTAGCAGACAAACTGAAGAAGGGTTGTGGGCAAGAACAGTTAAATAACTCTGGTGCCTGATTCACAGTTATTGCTGACGAGCAAATTTGTAGATCGGGCAATTATCGAATGACTGCACTTGCGTATGGATTGTGGCGGCATGTGCGAGCAGAAAATGCATATGGATCGTAAACGCAAAGCGGCAGGTGGTTGATTGACAGGAAGCCGAAGTTTGTGGGTGGTAACCTGATGTTTTCTGGGTGTGTCAGAAAAAACGAAGGTGTGTCCAAGCATTTTATTGGAGGGTCTTTGACATCAGTGCCAGATGTCATGAGGGGTTGCGGCGGATTGTCTGCGAGTCATCAGGAGTCAGCGCTTAGAGCTGGCGCTGCTCCAATCGCTGCCTCCTCCATAGTGTGAATGGGAAACGGGTCACACAACCCGATTAACACATTCACACTGCACAGCAATGAACCGGTAAGAACTCGGCTTTTTACCCGGGTTCGGATTGCCGTGTTGCTACCAGTTAGCAGTAACCGGAAACCCCTTTCACATCGCACTAATTGCAGAGTTGAAACTGGCAAGAAACCGGCTTGTACCCGGTAATTAGCTGCGATGTGAAAAGGGGATTACTCACATTTGCACAGGCTGGAAAAAATGGTTTGGGAATTGCTCGTGGATTCGTGGGTGGATAGAGATCTGTGATAGTTTAGCAATTCATTTGCAGATTTGCACAGGACATTTTCTCTTTCTGTCTGGGCAGCGGCTATCTGCTCGCACTCATATGCAACTTGGAAGATGAGCTATCAGGTCTGAATTAGGCCCTTGGTGCGGCGTAGGAATGCACTGGATTGGACAAAAAGTGAAAACTGAGAGATTCTGCTGAGAGATGCTACAGTACTTATGGTGAATGATTTGCTATCAAATCCAAAATAGTGCTCAAGAGAGCAAAACACCAAAGTAATGACACCGCTAGAGCTGATTCTATCCGTATGCCGACACATCGATAAAATAAGCAATGTGGCCCAGGTATAAATGCCACTGTTAAAGGAAGAGACATTTAACACCTGAATACAGGGATTATCTTCCCTTGTAGTCATCCCCATGCTTCAGATGTAACTAGTTTCTTGAACCTTCAATGATGACTATGGAGACGTGTAGCCCAAACAAGTCAGACATCACAATCAGACTGAGCACACTAGCCTCATCAGGGGCTGGAACCTGGACACAGTGAAAGGAACTTCAACCCTAGTAATATTCTGTCAGACATGTTTTGGAAGAAGAACATACTGTAGTGTCCCCCATTACCATAACATACTGTAGTGTCCCCCCCCCCATTACCCTAACATACTCTAGGGTCCTCCCATTACTCTGACATACTGTAGGATGCCCCCCACTGCCCTAACATACTGTAAGGTTCATCCATTACTGTAACATACTGTAGGATCCCCTATTACCCTAACATACTGTA
The DNA here is from genome assembly GCF_055691185.1 of Crinia signifera. Taxonomy (NCBI): domain Eukaryota; kingdom Metazoa; phylum Chordata; class Amphibia; order Anura; family Myobatrachidae; genus Crinia; species Crinia signifera. The sequence continues at coordinate 298,522,901 of NC_139221.1, read as the reverse complement.
GGGTCCCCCCCATTGCCCAAGCATACTGTAGGGTCCACCCATTACCTTAAAATACTGTAGGGTCCCCACATTACCCTAGCATACTGTAGGGTCCCCCCCCACTACCCTAACATACAGTAGGCTCCCATTACCCTAACAAACTGTAGGGTCCCCTCATTACCCTAATATACAGTAGGCTCCCCTCATTACCCTAACACACTGTAGGGTCCCCCACTGCCCTAACATACTGTAGTGTCTCCTCATTAACATACTGTAGTGTCCACCCATTGCTATAACTTACTGTAGTGTCCTCCCATTACCCTAACATATTATAGGGTCCCCCCCATTACCCTAAAATACTGTAGGTTCCCCCCATTACCCTAACATACTCTAGGATCCCCCACTGCCCTAACACACTGTAGGATCCCCCCATTGCCCTAGCATACTGTAGGATCCACCATTATCTTAAGATACTGAAGGTTTCCCCATTGCCTAACATACTGTAGGGGCAATGGGTACACAGGAGATCAGAGGATGAATTGGAGACTGCAGATTGGCTGTCATACAGCTTTATGGATGCAGCGGGAGGAGAGATGAAGGAGGAAACTTCATAACTTTTCCAGTCCTCCTCTTCTGACAGCTTCCCTGCTGCCTATTCTACCCTATAAACTCTCCTGCCACCCATGTTACTTATCCTGCATCTTGTTCCTGTCACTTCGCCTGCCTTTCCTCATCTCTCATGATCCCATCCCCCTTCTGCCACCTCTCCTGTCCCACAAAGCTCACCTCTCATGCCCTCTGCTCCTGTCACCTCTACTGCTTGCCCCTCCTTTCCTCCCTTGTAACCTCTACTGCTCTCTATCCTGTCACCTTTTCTACCGTCTTTCTCCTGATTCCACATTCCCACCCATCGCCTTTACTGCCTCCCTCATGCCCTCCCCTTCTGTCATCTCTCATGCCCCCAGCTGCTGTCACTTCTCTTCCTCTCTCCATGTGTCACCTCTTTATCTCTTCCCTACTGTCCCCAACATGCCCTCCCATCCTGTCACCTGTAATGTCTTACGCTTTTATCACCTCTATTGCTCTTCCCTCCTGTCCCCCATGTCTTCTCTCCATCCCCCCTCCTCCTTTGACTACCAACAGAATTGCAGGGCCAGGGCTGTCACAGCTGCAGCTGGTCGGGTGACTGCACCAGGTAGTCTCAGCCAGGTAACTCCATGGCATCACTGTTTTGCAGGGATGCACCCGGTCCAGGTCACATGGAGTGACATGAATGAGTTTGGGAGGTGCCCTGCCCTGCCACTTCACTAGCCGCCACCCAGCACCTAACCATTGGGGAGCTCCACTTTACCTTACCGGTACCGCTGAATGACATACAGTTTGACAGGTGGTCAAAGCATGGAGGTGCCTCTCCAGCCTGCCGCCTCCCTGCTTTGCATAACCTTGCTGAGTAGATCCATGCACCACAAAACATCTCCATCACCAAATAGAAGAAAGCACTTAAAAGCTAAACCAAATACAAAGCAATGGTAACTATTTTATTTGATAGCAAGGGTGTTATTTGGAAGACTGGGTTTAAGAACAATGAATTAACATAACAAAAAAAATGTTCTAGAAACGTTGCGTTAAAGAACCAAAAGAAAGATGCCAGAAAGAGTTGTGAAAATATGGTTTTATCCTCCACCTGGGTAACACACCAGCCAACACAGCTCTCGAACACCCGCCATACTTGCCAGACGTAGCACTGGGCAAATTCTTTATTTTCCCTAAAGTAAAATTTGTATTCTAGGAACCCATTATGCATCAGTAATACCCCTTTTACACCTACAAGCCGGGTTAATTTCCCTTTGCGGAAAGGACCCAGATGTGACGTGAGGGCGGAAGTTGTTAGATGCTCTTAAAGCGTTTTATTTTGTCTGTAATTTAAATTGGTGTCGGCCATTTTCTTTTAGTTCAACTGCAGTGGACCCTCGCGGGCTTGCTTCGATTGCACGCTTCAGACGTGGTGGCTCGCTTCACTCACTACAGGTAGACCTGGACCCAGTGCATGATGGGAAAGGTCCTCTCGGCGAAGGAGATGTAGCTGCTACCGTTACGGCATGGCTTTGTTCAGTGCAAAACAAGAATGCAGCATTGTGTGGATGCTTAACATACAAGGGTAAATGTACTGAATATAATTTAATTATAGGGTACAGTAACTGCACTGCTCTAAGCATCTCTCCTACTTCTGTTAGTTCTATAGTACATGGAATATATGGGCACGTTTGTTACATATACATCAAATATCCATTAATCTCATGCTTGACATTTAGGATTGCTGCGATCAGGTCAGATCTGTCATTCCTGTCAGTACCTACTCCCATGTATACAGTATATAGGAGGTCATTCTGGTTGACTCGCAAAGCTACGAATTTCACAGGTTTGCGAACCAACTAAACACCGCCCACCGATTTTCTCCGCACGCATTTTCTCCGCAGCATCTATTCGCAGTTTGTGTGCGGGGCAGAAATCATTCGACGGCCGCCGACCATCGAATGATGTCCAAAGCGTTCGCAAATCTAAGTCACTCCCCGGCGTTAGCTACCCGCCCCCCGCGCTTCACGGACAAATTATCATGGGAACGGCCAGTGATATTATGGAGACACTTATGATAGCCAACCATGGGAACCATGGGCGCGACCCGTGGATACGCCCCTGCCCGCACTGCTCCGTGTGGACGGGCCGGCGACTATACAAGTCACCACATCCATTTGCAAACGGAGCCTGCACATGCGCATTTGCAGAACATTTCTCCCCTGTGCAAACGGACATGGAAGCGATCAGACTAGAACAGTGATGGCTAACCTTGACACTCCAGCTGTTGTTGAACCACACATCCCAGCATTCCCTGCTACAGTTTTACTATTTGGCCATGCTAAATCTGATGCAGGGCATGCTGGGATGTGTAGTACAACAACAGCTGGAGTGTCAAGGTTAGCCATCACTGGCCTAGAATGACCTCCATAGTCTGTGGAAAATATGAAGGATAATAGAGCAAAGACCACTGTACCCCTGAGAGGACCATTAGTAATACTGTATATAACCGAGCATAGCGGAAGGGACAGCCAAGCTGAGAGTGACAGTGTGCTGGCAACAGCCATCAGCATAGCAATGATGTCCCACTCTCTGCACAGTGCCCGGAACCAAAGCGCTGAGCTGTGTTTCCGCCGGGCGAGTTTAGTAGCTGCACAGTGTCATGCTTTGCTCTGTGTGTGACTGACAGTGTTATACGGCGTGCGTGCAGTTCGGTGTAGGGTGAAGGGTGTATTACTGCTGTGCACAGCGGCTCTCAGGGGGGCTGCCCTCTATTCTGCACCATGGTGTGGGTCAGCAGGGTCCTGCTCAGGAAGGTACTGTACACTGCACGTATATAATATACATTGTGTATATGTGTCTACAGTATATAGCGTTATTGCATTGTGGTTCCAGTGCAGAACATGGGACCCCTTGGGTTAGCATAATTAACTGCTTCAGAACATCATTACACTTGTGTAGAGCATTAACCCATGTACCCATGCAGGCTAGCTACATTCACTGTAGTGCTGGCGCAGTTACTATTCCCAATACATCACAGGTTCTCAAAGTCAGTCCTCAGGACCCCACTCAGTGCATGTTTTGCAGGTCTCCTCACAGAATCAAGTTAAATAATTAGCTCAATCTGAGTATCTTTTAAAGTGTGTCTGTCAGTAACGAGTGCACCTGTCGGGTGTCCTGGAAAACGTGAACTGTGAGGGGTCCCGAGGACCGAGTTTGAGAACCACTGCAATAGATGTTGTGCACAGCGTTCTGAGGCAGTATAATTATGATAGCCATGGGAGTCCCATGTTCTGAACCGGAACCTGCACTGGTTGTCAAACATGTCATGCATGCAGCATTTGGAACTCGGAATGCAGGCACCAAGATGTTTGTATGGGCTACTTGAAGCATTTTTTGTGCGCTGGCAGTACAGACGATTTTGCCGCCATGTTTACGTCTACTGCCGACATGCCTATATGCTTTAAGGAGCCAACATTCTGGTATCTGCATTCTACTTGTTGACATCCTGATTGGATTCGGCATGAAAAGCCGGCGGTCGGGATCCCGGCGTTCAAAATCCCGACGCCGGAATCCCGAACGCCGAAATCCCGACAATCCCGAAATCCCGCAGCGGACCCGGTGCCTCGCTACGCTCGGCACGCTAATTTATTCTCCCTCCGAGGGTGTCGTGGACACCCACGGGGGGGAGAAAGTGTCGGGATTTCTGCGTTCGGGATTTTGAACGCCGGGATCCCGACCGCCGGGATTTAAACTGCATCCCATCCTGATTGTCGACATAACATATGAAACATTTTTGGATAGGCAACAACTATAAGTGTAACAGGAAGTAGAGTTATATCATTGGTTATTTGGCTGTGTCATGTGATATGTAATAAGTTTATCATGTCTAATAAAATAGTATGTAGTCGTTTCAGTTACTGGCGATATGCCACTGCTAGACCGCTGGGAGGGCATGCTAAGTCATCCCCAACACAGCCCGATGGAGTTGCATATTAAAAGGGCTAAAAACATAGACTCAAACTTAATCATTGGCATCAGTCATAATTGACTTGCCCCCTCTGTTTGTTTAATGTGAGAATTGTGCGGAACTTAATTGCAGTTTTTTTCCCCAACTTACTGTATTGATGTTTTCTCTTTTTAGTATGGAAACTTTGTAGACAATTTGAGGGTCATGGTGAAAGGTGGAGCTGGCGGAATGGGCCTCCCACGTTTAGGCGGAGAAGGAGGAAAAGGGGGTGATGTGTGGGTGACAGCAAAACATGGAATGTCGTTGAAAACCGTGAAAGACCAATACGCACAGAAGCACTTTGTCGGAGGTAACGGGGCCAATAGCAGGTGAGTTCTGTTTATGCTGTCAGGATGTGCTACTGTTCCAGGACTAAAAAAGCAACTAAAAGCGTGTTGGAACCAATCGGATTCTTTTTCATTTAGGTAATTGACTTCCAGCAGATGTGTGACTCGTACTATGAATAATTTGAATTCATTACACAGTGATAAAAATTATCACTCATAATAAGCCCCGATAATATTGTTTGTCCTCATGTTTGATGTTTATCTGTCTTCCCTCTATTCCCCCCCCCCCCCCCCCCCCCCCCCCAATATATACAGCCGTATCTGGGTGCTTCCACTTTGGTAAAACTTCAAAATATATACTCCTTTTATACTTATTTAGTTTTTTTCAATATCATAGTAAAGGTCAATACACACTGGGCGTTTTTGGCCAGCGTGTATTCCCAACGATGATGGGGCCTTGCGGGAATAACATGATTTGTGGGCCACGTCCCCTAGCCCATGGTGAGTCAGGATCCCCCCTGTCGGGCAGTCATCCGAGGTCCATAGCAGAGGGGTTGTACATATGTATGAATCAATACAAGAGTTATTGTGTGTACATATGCGGTGGATGTCTATGCATTATATCAATCTGTGCAATTCTGCTTTCATCCTTTCAGTGTTCGTGCTCTTAAAGGTGCAATGGGGGAAGACTGTCTTGTCAATGTTCCTGTTGGGATAACTGTCACTTCAGATAATGGGATTAAAATCGGTAAGAACATTCTCCATTCCCATTCAGTTGCCTGGCCTGACACTGACAGTGCTTGGTATTTACTGTGGTATACGGTCATATTAAGGTCGACAAGCCTTAGAACAAAACCGGAAATAGGTTGATATGGGCAAGGTCGACCGGGTCGGAAAGGTCAGCACACTCGTGGGGTCGACAGTCAAAAGGACAGCATGGGTTTTTCATGTTTTATTTTTTTGTGCCGACAGGCAGTAATTCATGCCCTAGCATCCACTACGGCATGCTGGCAGAATAAAATAGTGTGCAAGGCACCATGCTGGAAGCATGGCGAAGTCAATGTTGACTGTCGACACTTGAGACAAAAACGTGAAAAACCTCATGTCGACCTTTTCACTGTCATCCTTCCCGTTGTCGATCTAATGCTTGTGTTCTGACCCTATCACCCTTACCCATGTCAACCTATTTCAGGTGTCGACCTAAGGCATAATGACCTTCAGTGGTCGACCGAATGCATGTGCACCTAAATTTGGTCGAGCCAATGACCTGTACCCTTTATTACATGAGGATGATGATGGTGTGGTGACTTACTACTATTGGGCAGCGTGAGGACTACTGTATATGGACTGAGAATGGCAGTGGCTGTGTCGGTCAGTGGTGCACATCTCACTGTAATATGGGACTGGCAATAGGTTCTAAGCTTGGACAATACTTAGTAACTATTGCAATTCAGGAACTCTTCATTTAAACCTGAGCACTTGGTAGGGCTCTGCCTGCCCAGCAGATATGTCTGCCTGATGGGTAATATATCAGAACCTGGGTACACATTGAGTGATGTAAATGAAGGCTATTACTGGGCACTAGATATATCATCCTGGCGACGTTTCTAGCAACCGCTGGATATGAGGACATATTGCTCAATGTGTGCCCAGCTTAAGTGTCGGATATGCCATTAATGTCCACGCATTACCCACAAGACGTTAAGCGCATGTCACTGGTTAGGCGGTCAGAATTAAAACAAGTAAAAGGTGTCCTTGTACTGATGACCATTCTGAGCCATTGTCACCGCTGCTACTGCATTACTGTCCGCTTCTTAATGAGGCCCACAGACTGTTGGAGTCATTGGCCCAGGCTGGACTTGAGGCTAAGTTTTCAGTCGGGGTTGCTGTATGAATGACGGAATGCAGTGTAGATCCCGGCGTTCAAAATCCCGACCGCCGAAATCCCGACACTTTCTCCCTCCGGGGGTGTCCACGACACCCCCGGAGGGAGAACAAATTAGTGTGCCGAGCGTAGCGAGGCACCGGGCCCGCTGCGTGGTGAGCGCAGCGAGCCCGCAAGGTGAGGTGATCCACGTCTCTCCCCCCCCGCCCCCCCCCCCCACCCATGTCGGGATTTTGGCGGTCGGGATTCTGGCGTCGGGATTTTGAACGCCGGGATCCCGACCGCCGGGATTTAATACTGATTCCTGAATGACCATTTACAGAACTAGTTATAGATGCATGCCTGTCCATGGCTTTTGGGAATATGGGCCTTGGAGCCAGTGCAGGGTAACTAACCAGGTTTATATGTAGGTCCATAGGCTATTGGTTTAGTAATATTTAAGTTTAAATCATGCCGGTTTACTTCCAGGGGAGCTAAACAAAGAAGGAGACAAAATCCGTGTTGCCAAGGGTGGTCATGGCGGTCGTTTCAGAACAGATTTTCACCCTTCTAAAGGCCAGAAAAGAATAATCCGCCTGGATCTGAAGCTGATTGCAGACGTGGGGCTAGTTGGGTAGGTGTGTGCGCAGCTTAGTAACATGGACAATTCAGTGTTGCTGCTCTGAATGACCTGAAACCCAGACCAAACCTAGCCAAAAAACAGCTAATAACCCACTCTGGGGGTATTCAATCCCAGGTCACGACTGTCGATCTGTCCCCACAGCCATGACCCTGGCCCGTTTTTGCCAGGTGGGATTCAATGTCCCGCTTCATGATCAGCGAAAAGGGCGCGTGTCTGCGTAACCGGCCATGGATTGTCAAAATTCGCCCGGGATCGCAACAATTCACGGCCGTAATCGACAAAACGGGCAAGACCACATTGAATAGGCGCCGGCCACTATTTCCCACGTCATACATTTTTTTTTTTTTTTGGAGCCAACATGTGCCGGCAGGTGGTATTTCATGCTCTACCATCCACTAGGGTGTGGAGGGAGAATAGAATAGTGTGCCGAGCGCAGCGTGACACCGCGCCCGAAGCATGGTGAGCGGACACGGCACACCAATGTAGTGTCCATGTCGACATTCGGGGCAAAAACCATGAAAAACCCATGTAGACCTCTTCACTGTTGACCTAATGCTTGTGTCGACCATTTGATCCTGTTGACCTTAGGCACATCAACAGTTTCCTGTGTCGACCAGTGGTTGGTATGTCAACCTTAATTTGGTCGACCCAGTGACCAATTCCTTTGGGTGCTACCTGTTTCTGAGCACGCACATAGAGAGACCATACGTAACTGATCTTCTTTATAAGAATATAATAAGAATATAAGAATATAATGTTCTGATGCTTGTATGTTCTATAGACGGTTACACGCATTCTGTGCTGTGCGGATCTGAGCAGGCAGCGCACAATTTGGGCTACCAATTATAAAGCAATTACCATTCGTCCTCCTGTTTTCATTTCCCATTGTTCCATAGCCAATATGGAGGTTATTCACTAAGCCCCCTCACTTTGTGTCTGTTAATGTGCTTGGCTGAAGTGGTCCTTTTAATTGTCCTGGGACGTGAACCTTTTAGCTATGCGCCCCCCTCCCCGCAGCTCCAACACTCCGGTCTCTGGAATAAGGACAATTTACCATCTCCATTATTTGTAGCTCTATAGTATTTGATCTGAGAGTTATCTGGTTTGTTCATTGTATTTAGCAATTTAGTGGCTGTTCCTTTGATGGGGATATTAATGGGAAATTACTCTGCGCTCTGTTAAGGAATTACTCTTTCATCAGACACAATAGGAAGCTGGTTTGATCTTGTTCAGCGGCTAAACACACAGCAAGGGGGAGGAATAGGATGAGGTCATGTCCCCGGTGCCACAACCAATGTTCCACCCATCCAGTTGTGGTATATGGTCGTTGGGTCGACACTATTAAGGTCAACATCTGTTGGGTTGACCACTGAAGATCGACACATGCATTAGGTCAACATTTGGAAGGTCAAAACATCGACCTGGGATTTTCGCTTTTTCTTTGAGATGACATGTGCCGACAGGTGATACTTCATGCCCTACCATCCACTAGGGCGTGGTGGGAGAATAGACTAGTGTGCCGAGCGTAGCGAGCTATGCGAGGGAACACGGAACACTTAGACGGTGTCCATCTTGACTTTCGGGTAAAAAAAAAATTTCATGGTGAAAAACCCATGTTGGCCTTTTTACGGTTGACCTCCACAATGTCTACCTAATTCTTGTCAACCTTAGGCATATCAACCTTTTTATGCATCGGCCTTCAGTGGTTGAGCCAACATTTATTGACCTTAATAGTGTCTACCCAATGGCCCATACCACCAGTGGCATAAGTCACCGCCTCCTGAGTAATGAGCCGCGTGCCATCCAATCAGCTGCATCTCACTTTCACCATCATGATCGGATGGTGCTGGTGGTAGTACGTCTGAGATCTCAGAGGTTCTAGACTTCCATTTGTCTTCTGTAGAATACATTTGCGTTTGGTAAAGGCGGCCACTGCAGCACTAGAGATACTGGCTATCGAGTTCTATTCCATGTGGGATCTCTGTACAACATCCCATAGCTTACCCCTGCGTTTATATTCCCATTGCCATTCCCGTAACAATACATAAATACCTTTCCTTGTGCTGTTCTAGGTTTCCAAATGCCGGCAAGTCGTCGTTACTCGGCAAGCTGTCGCACGCCACGCCGCAGATTGCTGACTATGCATGTAAGTGCCCAGCTGCTGCTTATTGTATTCTGTCATACTGTAGGTTCATATACAGTAAGTGACCGATGCTTTGTTGTAGGGGATGGAGAAGTCACTGGTAAGCCTGACAGGAGGGGATGCGTTTTGGGGTCATTTTGTCCCCAAGTAATTTGCTGCATAATTAGGGTGATTAGCCACATGAGGGGTTATTTATTTAGGGGAATAAGATGATCCCAACATTTGGTCTTTGTCTGGACCCGAAGCACTGATTCAGCATTACTGGTGTTTTACCAGCGACGGCTTGTCTAATCATCAGTAATCCCAGCTGGTCTCATGTCGCAGGTGATTGGATAGTTCATCTGCCATTCACTTATAGAGAAACTATACAAGCTGAATGTATTCAAAATAATATAAAAAAAAAAAAAACAGTATATAGTGTTCATTCTAGCACCCTCATATTTGAAAACCCATGCAGTTCCTCTTCCCTGCCTGGGGTGTCACTGTCTGCTGTAGTGCTTCTAGCACAGTGTGGTCTGTATATCAGCACTGATATGCAAGCCAGACCTGTGCTAGAAGCACTACAGCAGACAGCGACACCCCAGGCAGGGAAGAGGAACTGCATGGGTTTTCAAATATGGCGGGTGCTAGAATGAACACTAGTATAATTGACAGCATTATGTATAACTGTCCTGCAAATAACACACAGGGTTTGTCATATGCCCGGCTTAGCTTATGGCTGTGACTGCAATTTTTACTACTGGACCCACACTGGGTATTGGGTCGACCAACCAAAGGTTGACATACATTAGGTTGACCACCAGTGGTGGACATGGCTTAGGTTGACACCTCAAATAGGTTGACACAAGCATTAGGTCGACAGTCAAAAGGTCAACATGGGTTATTCACTTTTTTTTACTGTCAACATGGACACCCTATTGGTGCAACGCGTCCCCTTGCATGGGCATCGGGCACAGTTCCTCACTGCCCTTGGCACACTGTTCTATTCTTCCTCCATGCCCTAGAGGATGGTAGGGCATGAAATACCGCCTGTCGGCTCAAAGAAAAAGTTAAAAACCCATGTTGACCTAGCCATTGCTTGTGTCGACCTATTTGAGGTGTCGCGCTAAGCCATGTTGAGCTTCAGTGGTCGACCCAATGAATGTCGTCCTTTGGTGTATATCGACCCAACAGCTTATACCAGCACACTTTGCATGGTCCTATTAAATGGTTGCTCCAGGGACCGGACTTCCATGTGTCTCCTAAGGGGTGTTATAGGGATGTATTTGAGACTGAGGGGCAGATTTATTAAGCTTGGTGAAGTGATAAAGTGTCTGGTTTTTATCACTGGCCAACCAGCTGTTAACTGTGAAGTTACAGGCTTGGTTTGAAAAATGACAGGTAGAAGCTGATTGGCCGGTGATAAAAATCAGGCAGTTTATCACATCACTGAGCTTAATAAATCTACCCCTGATTTTCATCCAAAGTCATTGTTCTATGTGTGTTACAGTTACCACAGTAAAACCAGAGATTGGCAAAATCATGTATCCTGACTTCAAGCAGGTAATTACACGAGGTGTATGGACGTGTCATACTGCGGACAGCACAACATTACACGGGGTCTATGGCCGGGTCATACTGCGGACAGCACAACATTACACAAGGTCTATGGCCGGGTCATACTGCGGACAGCACAACATTACGCGAGGTCTATGGCCGGGTCATACTGCGGACAACACAACATTACGCGAGGTCTATGGCCGGGTCATACTGCGGACAACACAACATTACGCGAGGTCTATGGCCGGGTCATACTGCGGACAGCACAACATTACGCGAGGTCTATGGCCGGGTCATACTGCGGACAGCACAACATTACGCGAGGTCTATGGCCGGGTCATACTGTGGACAACACAACATTACGCGAGGTCTATGGCTGGGTCATACTGCGGACAACACAACATTGCACTAGGTCTATGGCCGGGTCATACTGCGGACAGCACAACATTACGCGAGGTCTATGGCCGGGTCATACTGCGGACAGCACAACATTACGCGAGGTCTATGGCCGGGTCATACTGCGGACAACACAACATTACGCGAGGTCTATGGCCGGGTCATACTGCGGACAGCACAACATTACGCGAGGTCTATGGCCGGGTCATACTGCGGACAGCACAACATTACACGAGGTCTATGGCCGGGTCATACTGCGGACAGCACAACATTACACGAGGTCTATGGCCGGGTCATACTGCGGACAACACAACATTACACGGGGTCTATGGCCGGGTCACACTGCGGACAACACAACATTACGCGAGGTCTATGGCCGGGTCACACTGCGGACAGCACAACATTACACGAGGTCTATGGCCGGGTCACACTGCGGACAGCACAACATTGCACTAGGTCTATGGCCGGGTCATACTGCGGACAGCACAACATTACGCGAGGTCTATGGCCGGGTCATACTGCGGACAGCACAACATTACGCGAGGTCTATGGCCGGGTCATACTGCGGACAGCACAACATTACGCGAGGTCTATGGCCGGGTCATACTGCGGACAGCACAACATTACGCGAGGTCTATGGCCGGGTCATACTGTGGACAGCACAACATTACGCGAGGTCTATGGCTGGGTCATACTGCGGACAACACAACATTGCACTAGGTCTATGGCCGGGTCATACTGCGGACAGCACAACATTACGCGAGGTCTATGGCCGGGTCATACTGCGGACAGCACAACATTACGCGAGGTCTATGGCCGGGTCATACTGCGGACAACACAACATTACGCGAGGTCTATGGCCGGGTCATACTGCGGACAGCACAACATTACGCGAGGTCTATGGCCGGGTCATACTGCGGACAGCACAACATTACACGAGGTCTATGGCCGGGTCATACTGCGGACAGCACAACATTACAGGAGGTCTATGGCCAGGTCATACTGCGGACAGCACGACATTAAGCGAGGTCTATGGCTGGCTCATACTGCGGACAACACAACATTTCGCGAGGTCTATGGCCGGGTCATACTGCGGACAGCACAACATTACACGAGGTCTATGGCCGGGTCATACTGTGGACAACACGACATTAAGCGAGGTCTATGGCTGGCTCATACTGCGGACAACACAACATTACACGAGGTCTATGGCTGGGTCATACTGCGGACAACACAACATTACACGAGGTCTATGGCTGGGTCATACTGCGGACAACACAACATTACACGAGGTCTATGGCCGGGTCATACTGCGGACAGCACAACATTACGCGAGGTCTATGGCCGGGTCATACTGCGGACAGCACAACATTACGCGAGGTCTATGGCCGGGTCATACTGCGGACAGCACAACATTACGCGAGGTCTATGGCCGGGTCATACTGTGGACAGCACAACATTACGCGAGGTCTATGGCTGGGTCATACTGCGGACAACACAACATTGCACTAGGTCTATGGCCGGGTCATACTGCGGACAGCACAACATTACGCGAGGTCTATGGCCGGGTCATACTGCGGACAGCACAACATTACGCGAGGTCTATGGCCGGGTCATACTGCGGACAACACAACATTACGCGAGGTCTATGGCCGGGTCATACTGCGGACAGCACAACATTACGCGAGGTCTATGGCCGGGTCATACTGCGGACAGCACAACATTACACGAGGTCTATGGCCGGGTCATACTGCGGACAGCACAACATTACAGGAGGTCTATGGCCAGGTCATACTGCGGACAGCACGACATTAAGCGAGGTCTATGGCTGGCTCATACTGCGGACAACACAACATTTCGCGAGGTCTATGGCCGGGTCATACTGCGGACAGCACAACATTACACGAGGTCTATGGCCGGGTCATACTGTGGACAACACGACATTAAGCGAGGTCTATGGCTGGCTCATACTGCGGACAACACAACATTACACGAGGTCTATGGCTGGGTCATACTGCGGACAACACAACATTACACGAGGTCTATGGCTGGGTCATACTGCGGACAGCACAACATTACACGAGGTCTATGGCTGGGTCATACTGCGGACAGCACAACATTACACGAGGTCTATGGCCCGGTCATACTGCGGACAGCACAACATTACACGAGGTCTATGGCTGGGTCATACTGCGGACAGCACAACATTACACGAGGTCTATGGCTTGGTCATACTGTGGACAACACAACATTACGCGAGGTCTATGACCGGGTCATACTGCGGACAGCACAACATTACACGAGGTCTATGGCTCGTTCATACTGCGGGCAACACAACATTACGCGAGGTCTATGGCCAGGTCATACTGCGGACAACAAAACATTACGCGAGGTCTATGGCCGGGTCATACTGCGGACAACACAACATTTCGCAAGGTCTATGGCTGGGTCATACTGCGGACAACACAACATTTCGCGAGGTCTATGGCCGGGTCATACTGCGGACAACACAACACATTCAGTTGCTTTCTATGTTCAGTTCTACTGCATGGTGCGATCTGCAGCTAATTCCTCTGAGTATTAATCTTCTTAGTATTGTGCCAGGATAAAAATGGTGGCTTATTCACAGCAATATGCTGGGAATGTGTGTACAAGCTGTATATGTGTTTTATGTACATGCTATGCACGTTTACCTGCACTTTGCTGAATGTGTGAGCTCTGCAGGGTTCCCCCTAAAATGTTGTTGCGAGCTGCAGTAACATGAAACTGTGTTTCTCTGCATTAGATTTCGGTAGCTGATCTCCCAGGCTTAATCGAGGGTGCACATATCAACAGAGGGATGGGACACAAGTTCCTCAAGCACATCGAGAGAACGAAGCAGCTGCTGTTTGTGGTGAGTGCGCTGCTGGCTACTCATCTGGTGCTTCCAAGTAAACTCCTCTGAGAATCAGTAAACTGGGTCTCCAGATGTTGTGGAACTACACATCCCAGCATGCTTTCCTACCGTTCTAGCATTCCATAAGAGCAAACCTGTGGCAGGGCATGCTGGGATGGGTTGGCCTGGCGTATGGAGTCTGTAATACTGGTCACAAGCAGCCGTCCTCTGTATGGTGAAACGCTTGTGCTGCTGCAAGCCAGAAATTTGTTCCGTAATCTGTCAAGTGGCTGTTCTGTAACCAGGCAGAATATTGTGTCGCGTTTCATAGGATTATCCCTGACCCTGATGAAGCGTGTGCCCAGACTGGCTGGCAGTGACTACAGCAGACACACATTGTACCCTTGTAAATAGTGCCTTTGCGTACAGTTGCCGCGTCTTAGTGCTGTGTTATTGAGCCGTACATTATGGAAGGCCTTTAATTGTTTTTCAGCAGCATTTCATCTTGCTATCCCCGGTGGCGGTGATCTGAAATAGAATAGAATCAACTTTATTGGCCATGTATGCTTGCGCACACTAGGAATTTTTTGTGGATTTACAGTGCAGCATCAAGCAGGGATGAAGGGGGGGGGGGGGGGGGGGCAGGGGGAGAAGGCATTACATACATTACAATAAAACATTACATGTGGGGAACACATACCCACTGAGGTGCACAGCGCCTAGGCAGCCATCAGCGGCGCCACTGGTCGCCGAAACAGCCAGGTAGGTAACAATACAAGCAGAGACAGTACAGTTATCACACAGGGAACATATTTGGCTGAGCTGCACAGCTCCTAGGCAGCCATCAGCGGCGCCATCTTAATCATGCTGCTCAGAGGCAGCAGTAAAAATATTTGTATTTATGTAGCACTTTTCTTCCAAAGCTGGCACACCCTGCCAGCTTGTTGCTGGCGGGGTGTGCAACCAGCGAATGTACAGCATACAGGCTTTGCATACAGTGGGGGCAGAGGTATATGATGATGATCATGGTAAAGAAACAGTAAAACAAAGAGTAATACATAGCTTTCCTAAGAGGCTGAGATAGATGGTATCTTGGGAAAAGCAAAAATAAAACATGGCAGTGTTTCGGTTTATGTCCAAATCCAGTCCAAACTCCAGTTCTAACTCATTGCTTGCTTTCGATGACTTGCTTCCGATGATGCCAGGCAAGCCTTGGCCAGGCTTCTCCAAATGCCCATTTTAAAGGAAAGTTTGGGTCAGCTGGTACAGGGGGAGGGGTTGGTGTTTGCACACATTGCTCAGCTTATCTGATTAAAGGTGGGGGATGTTGTAGGCTCCCAGTAACAAAACACATTCCCATTGCAGACTGTTCTTTTAAATGAAAAGCATCAGGTTTTGGAAAATGGCATTCATGTACCTGTACAGAGGAGATGAGAGATGGTTTTAAAACTTCATTCCAGTTCTAACTCATTGCTTGCTTTCGATGACTTGCTTCCGATGATGCCAGGCAAGCCTTGGTCAGGCTTCTCCAAATGCCCATTTTAAAGGAAAGTTTGGGTCAGCTGGTACAGGGGGAGGGGTTGGTGTTTGCACACATTGCTCAGCTTATCTGATTAAAGGTGGGGGATGTTGTAGGCTCCCAGTAACAAAACACATTCCCATTGCAGACTGTTCTTTTAAATGAAAAGCATCAGGTTTTGGAAAATGGCATTCATGTACCTGTACAGAGGAGATGAGAGATGGTTTTAAAACTTCATTCCAGTTCTAATTCATTGCTTGCTTTCGATGACTTGCTTCCGATGATGCCAGGCAAGCCTTGGCCAGGCTTCTCCAAATGCCCATTTTAAAGGAAAGTTTGGGTCAGCTGGTACAGGGGGAGGGGTTGGTGTTTGCACACATTGCTCAGCTTATCTGATTAAAGGTGGGGGATGTTGTAGGCTCCCAGTAACAAAACACATTCCCATTGCAGACTGTTCTTTTAAATGAAAAGCATCAGGTTTTGGAAAATGGCATTCATGTACCTGTACAGAGGAGATGAGAGATGGTTTTAAAACTTCATTCCAGTTCTAACTCATTGCTTGCTTTCGATGACTTGTGTGAATGCTCGGCTAATCCTGGCCACAATGAGCACGATATACGGCAAAATTTTTTTATCAATTGAAGAACACCCTCCGATCTCCCACCACTCTGGACAGGAGATCAGGCGCAACATAACAATTGAATACCACCCTATGTGTTTTCCCATAGGTTGCCGTAACGCTTAGTTTCTCTGCACGCATCTTATTGGCTCTTTCTCCTGCTTCCAGGTGGACGTGTCAGGGTTTCAGCTCTCCGTTAAGACTGCCTATAGAACAGCTTTTGAAACGGTGCAGCTGCTGATCTTGGTGAGTGCTGGGCAAAGAGTTCAAAACCTCATGTGGTCCGCCACGTACGAGGGGCGCTATAATGAGTGGGTGGGGATGGGATTATATTTGTTGTATGCTCAGTTCTTATTAATGAGCGAGATTGACCCCTTTATGTTTTCCCCATGTATAGAACCATAGGCGGTACTATATTCGGTTTATGTGTCTGGTACGGTGAACTTTGAAAATCCAGCAGATTGGAGTACACTGGCCCATGCAATAAGTCACAGTATCACGCCAATTCCTATAGAGTAATGACCAACAGGCCGGTACTAAGCTGGGAGCAAGGAACCACATTGTAATGCGCAGGGACCTCTATAGCTCCATGCAGGCTGGTTTTGCATGTAGCACGTGAATGCTGCTCTGCTTTAGTGTGTGTACACCAGGGGCGGATTGGCCCACCGGGAAACCGGGCTATTTACCGGTGGGCCTGCCCAAAACTCTTTAAAAAGGGGCCGGCCGCGCTCCCCCCTGGGCTGGCTGGGCCACAGGCAGTGGCCGCAGCACTTTGCCCAAATCCAAAATGGCACCTGCCAGGGCCTTCAAGCTTCCGCTCAGCACCTCACTGAAAGAAGCAGCAGCAGGTGAGGACATAATGGCACAACTATGGAATTTGCCCCGACGTGTAATACTTAATAGTTGCCCCTCTTCAGGTTTGTTAAAGCAGATTATCCGTAGACCACTGAAGTCTGGTTTTATTGTGAAATGCGGTGTTGCTGTATGTAAATGGAAAGACGTGTAACTGCAATGTGACTATGTGCTGTTGTAGGAGCTGCAGCTGTATAAGGAGGAACTCCTGGATAAGCCTGCCTTACTCGTCATCAATAAGATGGATCTGCCTGATGCCGAGGTGAAATTCCAGGAATTGCTGAAGCAGTTGGAAAACCCAGCGGGTGAGAAATCCAACAGTAGTACTCTGTATCTGGGAGTAGCAGGCGATGCAGCCGCTCTCCAGATCTGACAACTGAGTGCTTGCATCTTTGGCGGAACACATGGTAGACCAAATTGGACAGATCCTGTTGTTGGCAGCAGAGCTAAACATCCAGACTGCAAGTAGCCCCAAGGCTCCTCTGTATCCAGTTGTACTATATATATATTATATCTATTATTTGGGATCTATTAGGTTTGTTAGGTGCATATTAGGAATCTAGGACAGGCTTAAAACAATGTTTTCTTGAAGCGTTTGTTAATTAATTCCAGGCCACCTAATGTTAATAAGAAGCAATTTATAATTAGCTGTGTAGATTGGCCTGACTGCAGCAAAGATGTATGGGGAGACATCTGTAAATAGGAGTTATAAACCTCCTCGCTGAGTATTGCTCTCACTGCCTGGGGCACCAGCCAGCTACAGACTGCTGAGTATAGCTCTCACTGCATGCTGCACCAGCCAGCTACAGACTGCTGAGTATAGCTCTCACTGCCTGCTGCACCAGCCAGCTACAGACTGTTGAGTATTGCTCTCCCTGCCTGCTGCACCATATGATCTCTCTTGTGTGTTTAATATCTCTTTTAGTAAGAGGTGTATATAATGGGGGTTTGGCTAGCATAACAGTGATTACAGTATGCATAAAGAAGAAAGGAAATAATAATGAAATACCCCGTGTTCAGAGATCATGTGAGAAGATATGATCCATGCTTGTACTGATTGCCTTAGACCTACTTATTGACTTTTTTGACTGGGTGACTAAAGTAATAGATCAAGGTGGGGCTGTAGATGTAGCTTATCTAGACTTTAGTAAGGCTTTTGACACTGTCCCACATCGCAGACTGTTAAATAAACTTGAAAGCTTGGGATTGGATTCTAAGATAGTTGAATGGATAAGAGCGTGGTTGCAGGACAGAAAACAGAGAGTTGTAGTAAACGGAGTACAGTCAAAGGAGGGAAAGGTTACAAGTGGAGTACCCCAGGGATCTGTACTTGGACCAGTGCTTTTTAATATCTTTATTGGTGATATTGCAAATGGAATTGAGGGTAAAATGTGCCTTTTTGCAGATGACACAAAGGTATGCAACAGGGTAGACACACCAGGAGGGGTAAAACAAATGATTGAGGATCTAGGTAGATTAGAGGAATGGTCAAGAGCATGGCAACTACAGTTTAATGCCAAAAAATGCAAAATCATGCACTTGGGTTGCAAAAATCCAAAGACTAAATATAGTATAAATGGCACTATAATGGAAACTACTGAGGAAGAGAGGGATCTAGGTGTCACTATTTCAGGGGACTTAAAGGCAGGTAGGCAATGTAACAAAGCAATGAAGAAGGCAAGTCAGATGCTTGGTTGCATAGGAAGAGGTATCAGCAGTAGAAAGAAAGAAGTAATAATGCCACTGTATAGGTCATTGGTACGACCTCATCTAGAGTATTGTGTTCAGTTCTGGAGGCCATATCTCCAGAAGGATATAAATACATTAGAGACTGTACAAAGAAGGGCAACTAAAATGGTGCATGGCCTACATCACAAAACGTACCAGGAAAGACTAAAAGATCTTAATATGTATACTTTAGAGCAGAGAAGGGAAAGGGGGGACATGATACAAACTTTCAAATATATCAAGGGTTTTAACAAGGTACAGGTGGGAGACATTCTTCACAGGAAGAGGAGCAGCAGAACACGAGGACATGCACTGAAAGTAGAGGGAGGAAGATTCAGGGAAAATTTGAGGAAGAATTACTTCACAGAAAGAGTAGTAGATAAGTGGAATAGCCTCCCATCAGAGGTGGTAGAGGCAAACACAGTAGTACAATTTAAACATGCTTGGGATAGGCATATTGATATCCTTACAAAAAAATAAGGATCAAATATGGTTTGAGGTAACATGTTTAAAAAAGGGGCAGACTAGATGGGCCAAGTGGTTCTTATCTGCCGTCAAATTCTATGTTTCTATGTTACTCTCCGGAATAAAATGACGTGTATTTCAGAATATCTGCACTTGCTGCCAGAAGAGCTGGTCCCGGATCGTCAGATCAGCTTCAAGCACATTCTGCCAATCTCTGTTGCTGCCGATCAGGGCATAACGGAACTTACCCACTTCCTCCGCAAATCATTGGACGAACAGGCCGAACAGGAGATCCAGGAAACCGCTCGGGAAAGACTGCAGAGCCTTCACAATGTAACCACCCCAAATGTGAAATCGAAACTACAGATTCCTGCTGAATGAGCGATGGACTAACTTATTCCGATGTATGATTTTGTACAGTGTTATGTCATTTCAGTAAAGATGCATTTTATTACTACTCAGAAGCCGCTATAGCATGTGTGTGTCACATGACACCTGGATCCGATGTCAGAACCTGTCTGCCTTTGGTCCTGAATCATGCAAGAGTGAAACGTAGAGTACCGGCGAGCGACAGAGATGGGGTCTCCAAAGCATTGTCAGCGACAGATGGACAAGCCTTTATCGGGGTGCTCTGATAGCATAACAGCATCTGCCACAATCACCCTGATCACTCCACAGTAGCCGCAATGGTTTAGGGTGAGCATGCCCTCCACTTATGGCAGTCTCTACCTAAAACTTAAATGCCATTACCAGTACCCTTCCACATATCAGAAGAACTATCCAAATGGTTGTGTGTGTGTGTGCGGGGGAGGGGAACAAAAGGGTTAGTTAGGGATGCAAGCCAAAGGCCAAACATTGGAGGTCATAGATCTAACCAATGAGTAATCAGGGCCATCAGAATGAATGAGTTTCTGCTCACCCGCTCGGGGAGGGTTCTATGGCGTTGAACTAACAATTGAAGGTTCCTCAGTAAGACTATCGCAGCTGCAGATGTTCCCAGTAGCCGGAGTTTCTGGAAATCTTTCCAATCTTCACACCGCACAATACTCTGATAATTTGCAAGGAGCCCAAAAGCCACATTAAAGAGATCTACATACCTCTGTAAACATGGCCTATTGTATATAAAGGGACAGTATGCGACTTACAATGTGGCTGAATCAATGACAATGTGCTGGAACTGGTAAACCAGAGGTGAGGACCATCTGAATGATAACCAGGTGGTGGTGCTTCTTTGCAGGTTCCATTGTGCTGCTACTGTTTGGGATTCTGTTGTGGTATCTTCTGAGTGCATATCTAGGAGAATGAGCCCTTGGATATGGCAACAAGAAGGTCATTGCTGACTTCAGTGTGTGCAGTTTCTGTGGAGGGGTAAAAACCAGACTGAAACATGGGTCAAGCAGGGAGGAAAAAAAGGAGGTTGTCCACATTTAGCTCAACGAGTCAACACAAAGGGGAGGAGAAAGTTGGAGCGGTAAATAGAGAGTGGAAGTATCAAGGATGGGTCATTTTATGAATGGGCGAGACAAGGGAATGCCTGAATTACAAAGGGACAGTGTCTGACTAGAGGTATATATTGAAGATCTAGGCAATGGTAGGGAGTGGAGGAGTTAGGTAGAGATCGGGTCGGGAAACTGGGGGCAATGGACTGAATTAAGACCATGTCTTCATCTCAAGATACTGGGGAGAAGGAAGTCAAGAGTTGTAAAATAGATGGGGAGAGACAGTCTGGGAAAGAAGAGGATGGAATGACAGTGGTCTGGTGGGACGGAATGTCCTGGATTAAATTTTAGTTGGGAAACAGGTGATGAAGTCAAGGACAGTGAAGAGAATTGAAAGATGATGTGGGTTGGATGACCTCGAATGACGTAAGGATACAGGGGAACGAGCAACACTATAGATCACGAGCATACATTTATAATGGTGGAAGTCTGCATTGCTTAGTGTCTTCCTCCACTGTTGCTTGTACAAGAACACTTTTTCAGGTATCTGAAGTATTAGGAACGCTGGTGACCACTGGGGCAGACATTAGGGAGACATTGATCCTATTACACAAAGGTTTTGTGGTGCGGACCTCAACCACACTGAGATTCATTCAGGGACAACTGACATCAAAGAACTGGAACTTTAAAATATATGAATGTAGCCGTGGTTAGCTTAAATCAGTGCGCTGATCTCAGATACCGTTCAGTGTAGCTGCTACTATTCACACTTGCAATCACACAATGTAAAGTGAATGGTTTGTGCGCGCCTGTGAGCACAGCACCAAATCCAAGTTGTGCATGTGACTAGCAGTGTCTCGAATTACCTGGCTACATCTACAGTATATAAGGAACTACTCTCCTACATAAAATGACGGCGGTTACTGATCTGGAGGATTCTACAAGCTGCTGGTGTGCTTATTTCTCAGCATTTGGTTTCACCATCCTCATCACCGCCATTATTATATGTCCTCAGTTATTAAATTGTAGGAATTGGTAGGCCCGTATTATTATGACCTGATTTGAGAGCTACTTTCTTTTCCCCATGGCTGTATCATACTTGCCTACTATATACTTACGCTCCTCTCCAGGAGAAGCTCTGAGAGGAGACACATAGGGCAGTATTCAATGACAAATATTCTCCGTGCATGGCGAGAGATTTTTTCTCTCGCCATGCACTCTCCCTGTTCCGGAGGGCTCGCTGCCTCTCCTGCTCCCACTATTCAATGTGGTTAAGACTCGCCGCCACTCACGGCGAGTCTTAACCCCTGCAGCGGACGAGCGTCCGCGGCAGGGAGCCGGGGGACGGAAGCAGCCAGAGAGATTAAAGTCTCCCTGGCTGCTCCAGAGGAATGTGGAGGGGAGGAGGGCTCCCCGGACCCAGGCTGCCCCCCCTATAGCCAGCGGGGGACCCAGTATTCCCTGCACCCGATCGTGCATATTAACGATCGGGTGCAGTGAATATATGAATATCTAATGAGCAGCTCGAGCGCTCCGGCCCCCTGCTGGCTGCACTGTGTAAAAAAAAAAATTAAAAAAATATTTTTTTAAAAATTAAATATATATTCATGTGCTATAAGCACATGAATAAAAATAACATGCCCCTTCACAGAAAAAAAAACCTGATTTTTTTACACCAAAATTAAAAAAAAAAAACCCGGTACTTGTGTATTTTGGCGGCGCCCATCGCATCGCATACCATAACACATACGATGGTATGCGATGCGACGCAATATCGTACGATAGAGCACGATGGCATACAATTTTGAAATTGTATGCCATTGTACATGGCATACGATGCCATACGATGCGATGCGATGCGATTAAACATTGTATAAGCACCCTAATGGGTGCTTATACTATGTTAAGCACCCAAATGGGTGCTTACAATGTTAAATGCACCCCCACGCCACCCCCCACTATAAACGTGAACCCGAAGCGTGGCGAGCGCAGCGAGCCCGCGAGGGGCGGCGGTACGCGTCCTACGACCTTTTCATACCCCCACTATCCACGTCGGCGTGGAGTTGAGAATAGAATAGTGTGGCGAGCGCAGCGAGCCACCGAGCCCGAAGCGTGGCGAGCGCAGCGAGCCCCGCGAGGGGACGCGGATACCTTCACAGGTAAACGCGTCCCCTCGCGGGCTTCACAGGTGTCCGCGTCGCCACGGACACCTGTGAAGCCCGCGAGGGGACGCGTATAACTGTGAAGGTATCCGCGTGCGCTCGCCACGCTTCGGGCTCGGTGGCTCGCTGCGCTCGCCACACTATTCTATTCTCAACTCCACGCCGACGTGGATAGTGGGGGTATGAAAAGGTCGTAGGACGCGTACCGCCGCCCCTCGCGGGCTCGCTGCGCTCGCCACGCTTCGGGTTCACGTTTATAGTGGGGGGTGGCGTGGGGGTGCATTTAACATTGTAAGCACCCATTTGGGTGCTCAAAAGCACCCTTTAGGGTGCTTATACGATTTTTGGTCGTATAGGGGGTCAAAATCGCGTCGCATCGCATGCCATCGGGTGCATGGCATGCGATGCGATGCGATCTGTTCGTCGTACGACGGACATCGGGGGCGCCGCCAAAATACACAAGTACCAAAAACCCTTTTAGTTTAAAAGTTCACATTCCAGCTCTCCATCAAAAGATGGAGAATTTCTACACGGAGAGAGACGGCGAAAATCACTTAGAAAGACGGCGAATATTTCACATTGAATAGGGTGGTTCACTTTTGGAGAGCAAAATGCTCCGTCCAAGGCGAAAAAAGCAAAAATTCTCCATAAAACACGGAGAATTTTTCTCATTGAATACTGCCCAGAGGCTGCACATCTGGAATGTGGGGACGAAGGCTGTTGTCATCAAGCCCGGCCCCCCATCCATCCAAATGCTGCGATTCGTGGGTCTACACAGAGAGTGTGGGGCTAAAATGACTCCATTTGTGTCATTTTAGCTCCACCTCCTCCCTGAAGAGCCACAAGTTTGGGTATTTATCTCAGTGGCCAAGGGAGAAGAGCAGAGAGCATGTGAGAGACTTGCCCACCTTTCTGGGGGCTGGGAGAGCCATCCGATTGTCTGGAGTCTCCCGGCCGATCCAGTAGGGTAGGCAAATATGGGCTATATACATTTACAAAATTTGGCTCCCATTTACTTATTCTTCGGGAAATAAGTATTCTCTTAAATCGTAGTAACTTCTCTTCCAAATCCCACTCCAGAAAGTGTAGCACAGGCATGTCCAAACTGTGGCCCTCTAGCTGTTGTGAAACTACACATCCCAGCATGCCTTGCCATAGTTTTAGCATTCCCTAATAGCAAAACTGTGGCTAGGCATGATGGGACTTGTAGTTTCACAACAACTGGAGGGCCATAGTTTGGACATTCCTGGTATAGCATGTGCTGGTTATAAACACTTCCAAAATACCATTATAACATTCTTGTACCAATAAGTTACTCAAGGAAACATTGAAATGGTTAATGGGCTGCACCAAGGCATAATAATTATCGGTACTTGTGAGTTATCCGGGCTGCCGATTTTGTCCTTAAGTTTGGTTAACTTAAGGACACCCGACCGACGCGATGCCCACGATTTAGCTCCAAATCGGGGGCATCGCGTCGGTCGTGGCCGTTATAAGGGGCCGCGACGCGATGCCCCCGATTTCCCATAGACAGTAATGTTAAAAGACACGATATCGGGGGCATCGCGTCGGTCGTGGCCGTTATAAGGGGCCGCGACGCGATGCCCACGATTTCCCATAGACAGTAATGTTCAAAGACACGATGGACCCGATTTCCCATAGACAGTAATGTTAAAAGACGCGATGGACCCGATTTCCCATAGACAGCAATGTTAAAATAAAATTACAATGTGAAATTGGGCAATATGTTTTTAAAAAAAATGTTTCATGGCCCCCCACCACCGTTAACGCCACCCCGCTATTGACGCCAACCCGAAGCGTGGCGAGCGCAGCGAGCCCGCGAGGGGCGGCGGTACGCGTCCTCCGACCTTTTCATGCCCTACTATCCACTAGGGCGTGGAGTGAGAATAGAATAGTGTGGCGAGCGCAGCGAGCCACCGAGCCCGAAGCGTGGCGAGCGCAGCGAGCCCCGCGAGGGGACGCGGACACCTGTGAAGCCCGCAAGGGCACGCGGATACCTGTGAAGGTGTCCGCGTCCCCTCGCCACGCTTCGGGCTCGGTGGCTCGCTGCGCTCGCCACACTATTCTATTCTCACTCCACGCCCTAGTAGATAGTAGGGCATGAAAAGGTCGGAGGACGCGTATCGCCGCCGCTCGCCACGCTTCGGGTTGGCGTCAATAGCGGGGTGGCGTTAACGGTGGTGGGGGGCCATGAAACATTTTTTTTAAAAACATATTGGCCAATTTCACATTGTAATTTTATTTTAACATTGCTGTCTATGGGAAATCGGGTCCATCGCGTCTTTTAACATTACTGTCTATGGGAAATCGTGTCGGAAATCGGGTCCATCGTGTCTTTTAACATTACTGTCTATGGGAAATCGTGGGCATCGCGTCGCGGCTCCTTATAACGGCCACGACCGACGCGATGCCCACGATTTCGGGCGCGATGAAAAAATCGGCAGCCCGGATAACTCACAAGTACCTAATTATCTATCTGTTCAGGCTATAAGAAATCTGGGATTAAAGCCAGGTAACATTGCGCAGATCAGGAAGGTGGAGCACAGGTGCTGATAATCGCACTGTTGCATGACCATCAGCATTCTGTACACATCGAACTCAGGCCCATGCGGTCCTCGGGTATAGAACCCCATGGAACACTGGCCGGCAGATGCATGTTATCTGTGAATGGAACCTAGTGATCTGTGACTAGAAACTTGTGATCTATCAATGGGAGATGCAGTCAACATAACTGCAATCAAAATTCCGAAGGTCAAAATACCGACAACCATTGACCGACAGTCAAAATACCGACATTTAAAATATCAACATGGTCAAAATACCGACATTTAAAATGTACAGTAGACAGGTCAAAAAGTCAACATGATTTTTTCATGATTTTGTTTCATTGAAACCGACTTGTTCATACTTTACCATCCTAGTGGACATGGAGGGAGAATATAATAGGGGTTCATGTTGACCTATGTCAACACACAGACCCCAAAAAATATGAAGAACTTGTGTCTACTTTTTCGCCTGTCTATACTGTTTTTTAAATGTTGGTATTTTGTGTTGACATTTTAAATGTCAGTATTTTGACCTTGTCGGTCAATTGTTGTCGGGATTTTGATTTGTAGGTAAATCATACCAAACCCATGAATGGAACCTAGTGATCTGTGAATAGAACCATGTGATCTATGAATGGAACCCTATGATCTGTGAATAGAAACTTGTGATTTGTGAATAGAAACTTGTGATCTATGAATGGAACGCAGTGAGCTTTGATTGGGACCCTGTGATCTATGAATGGAACCTAGTAATATGTAGGGTGACCAACTCAGCCCTTTAATCTGGGACACATATTAATTACACAGGTTCTGTGGCAGTTTAAAACCAGGTGAAATGGAGTCTTGAGGTGTGGCAGTTTAAAACCAGGTGAAAGCCAGCCACAGAACCTGTGTAATTTCTATGTGTCCTGGATTAAAGGGATAAGTTCGTCACTCTAGTGATATGTGAATGGTACTGAGAGATCTGTGAATAAAACCATGTGATCTGTGAATGGAACCCTGTGATCTGTGAATAGAAAATTTTGATCTATGAATGGAACCTAGAGAGCTGTGAATTGAACCATGTGATCTATGAATGGAACCCTGTGATCTGTGAATGAAACCTAGGCATTTGTGAACTGTTAAAAGGACCCTGTGATCTATGAATGGAACCTAGGGATCTGCGAATAGAACCCTGTGATCTATGAATGATCTATGAATGGTACCTAGGGATCTGTGAATGGGACCCTGTGATCTGTGAATGTTTGTGAATGGAACCTAGTGATCTATGAATGGAACCTAGTGATCTATGAATGGAACATGGGGATCTGTGAATAGAAACTTATCTATTACTAGAACCCTGTGATTTCTTATTTGAGCAGTGTGATCTCTGAGAGAGAAGCCCTCCAATCTCTGAATGAAAGCCTGTGAACAATTAATAGAACCCTGTGATCTATGGGGAGAGCTCTGCGATCCGTGATGAGAACTCTGTGATATACTAGTAGGCCATCTACTCATAAGCAATGTGTGTGGAACACCAACGTGCATATTATTACTATAATACTATATTGGTCATGTTTATAATCTGATCAACAAACAGGTACAACCATTACACCAAGGGTTCCCTAAAGTAGCCATTGAATATCACATTGTATAACTGGTAACTTGTCCCCTACTATTGTCACATAGGACCCCGGAAGTGCTCCCACCACTTGCACGTTGCCTAGGAAGCCATGTTGTTGGGTGTACCAGTGTTCAGGAGGCTGCATCCAAATCACCCAACGTGCTCTAGTTCCATCTCAGTGAATGAGGCAATATTCTCATGGTCACAAAATGGCTGCTTCCATCCATTGTGTGTGTATAAAATGTCTGGACAGTATCTATTTCCCAGGCCGGGGCGCCCGGGCACAGCACATCACCTCATGCATGCCTACTATACATTCCGGTACCATGTTGATGACATTTATTATGAACACAACATACGCCACAAACGTCACAGCTCCGCTGTGTATTTAATGTAGTCTTAAATCCTGGAAGTCCATTTCGGTGCTATAGAAAATGTAAAAGAATTCCTCCGGATACACATTGTGGCTCTAGAACGGAAACCATTGTGCAGGTACAATACAGTGTTTGTGTGGTTAAACGGTACATGTGACAATATGCAGAAAAGTCCATATTTATTTTGGTAAAATCTAGAATTTCACCAGATACAGAATATTCGCACATCTCTAAAACGGAACACTATGAGGCATACACAAACACTTGCACGCTAAAAAGCTACAACACGGTTGAAACTAGGTAAAGCATTACAAAAAATTGT
This sequence comes from Crinia signifera, assembly GCF_055691185.1. Classification (NCBI taxonomy): domain Eukaryota; kingdom Metazoa; phylum Chordata; class Amphibia; order Anura; family Myobatrachidae; genus Crinia; species Crinia signifera. The sequence goes on along the minus strand of NC_139221.1, from coordinate 298,494,943 downwards.
TACATTCCACTTTGTCTGCCTTAAAAAGAGTTAATGCTGGACTTCTTTAGCAATGCAGAAACAGTTCCCCGTCATACAAAACATACCCATGGCTTGCTATTTAATAACCTGGTGCAACGTGTACCAATGTGCTGTGTAACCTGTAGCAACCAGGTGGATCATAGCTGTTACGTCTCAAGCACGATGTAAGAACTTTCCACCATTGGATCTTTAAAGCACAAGTAGTTTTTTTCAGCTCTATGCCGGTGAGACTGGCAGGATGTGGTGGTGGCTGGCTGAGGACTAGAGGTAGATGTACTGTATGTAGTAGTAATAAGAGAAGATAAGTGGTCCTGGCAACCAATCAGCACTGAAGTAACATCCATGACTTACATAATATAAAATGATACAGAGCAGCTGATTGGTTACCATGAGCCACTTCTCCCTTATCACTGCATTATACATCTACCCCTATAGACGGCCGGCTTACCGCAGATGGCAGGAGTCGCAGAGGTAGGGGGGACAGCTACACAAGAAAGAGGGAACCTCGTATTTAATTACATGGTGAGAAGCACAATTAAATGCTATACTGCATGACAACAAATCAGATTCCTGCTTTTGAAAGTCCGGTGTAGTCAGACTAATGAAAGCTAACACCCTATTGGTTGCCATAAGCTACAGCGCACATGTTAAAAATGCACCATTTTACTAAATAAGCCCTGTTACGTCTAAGACAAACTGCTGCCTATTTCAATAGATGCATCAGAAAGGCACAGCATTGGTTATAGTAGGGATGTCGGACTTTGGCCTTTCAGTTTGGATGTTTACCACTAGAGGGACAAAACTGGAAACTTTATTTTACGTAACGAAACGTTCAACACAGAAAATAAATGAGAATCCACAATGTAGCATTCTGTTCTGTAAAAGGATGTAGTAACGATGACCATTTCATAATCCCAATTGTCATTATTTAACCTTCTGGATTTCACGTGCCAAAAAAAACTATAAAACCATTGTGTTCTCCAACGTAAAAGGGTCATACATTCCCAAGACATTTTGATAAGAGATTAAGGGGGGAATTCATTTGCCAGCGAGCACTGCATCTAAACATCGGTAATGGCAGCCTGACACACTATTCTTCCAGCCGCCGATTCTCACTAAGAGCTCACAACTCTATGCACTTCTGTGCGAGATCCCACCGCCATACGTGCAAATTTGACTGGGTGAGATTATTGCCGGCAATTGAATCCCCCTAAGATGAAATGGCAACAGATAAAGTGCTAACGAATCAGCTCCTGTCATTTTACATGCCAGGAGCTGATTGGTTGGTGCAGTACTTTATTTGCGCTCCAAGACTTGATACATATCCCCCTTGTAGATACATTTTATGCATTCAGAATTTACTGTCACTTCTTAGTGGATTTTTTTTTCCTGCAAAAAATATATACGGCACAAACTTCTAAGGTTTTTTTTATGCCATTCTCTTCACATACATACGAAATCTCTGTTTCTATCTACAATCGACATATTCTCCATCTTGTACTACATCAGTGGCATGTATCCTGTGACTCTCCGGCTGCTGGGGAACTAGTAGTCCCAGCAGGCCACTGCCAGCTCCGTAACAGCTGGCAGAGGCAAGGATTGCTTAAACCCTTTGATTGCCAAAGTTGCTGGAAGAGATCCTCAAAATATCTGTCAAAAATGCCAGCGCCGCTCACAGCGACTGTTCTTATTTTGGGTGCAATGTTTAACTAAACTTCAATTAATTGACTTTGCTGTATTTGTGTTTAATTATACTAAAAAAACAGTCGCTGTGAGCGACGCATTTTTAACGGATATTTTGTGGATGGCTCACAGCAATGTTGCCACTCCGTCCGTGCTCTACGTAGAAGTTTAATTGTGCTACATTTTTTTCAAGACCATTCTGGTGTAAAAAGTAAAAGTGTTCTCACATCTCATTACGCATTTCGCAAAATAATGTACTATAGGTATTATTATTTTTTTTACAATTTAAAATGTACATATGTACAAAATGTGTGTGTTTGTGTTTATTTTTAATGTCCTAATTTAGGTAAAATGATAGCTTCGAAAATTTGGCTCTTCAAAATAAAATAATAGCATCGTCATCATCTATGGTTCCATGCTTAGTAAGAGTACCATGTGTATAGCAAGTGGCAAATTTATTATGTGCATGCATTGAACAGAACTGACCACAAGGGGGCTTCGTGCAACGGAACGATCATGGCTTGGCTGGCTTTCAGCTATACAATGGCTGGAATAAATTTAGACATCTGTTCTACAGAATAAGTGAATTTATACCTGGCATTAAAAAATAATATCGGTCATGCATGAAGCGTCTCCCTCATCCGAGTACATTTCTGTTGCTTTTGTTTTGTTCTGGCATTAATATTCGGACCGTCCTGGAACCTTGGAAATGGGGCAAATGTAATTGGTAGTGAGGGCCTCTTCTCTAAGGCGAAAGTCTCTGTAAACAAGAGTGAGTCCATTGTCCTTCAGTCTCGATTGATGAACAAGCGCAGACCGGATGAGGACTGAAGGCGGGTGAACTGTTCCCAAACCGCTGCTGTTGTCGGATGATGAAAGCTTTCGGCTCCTCTAGATAGATGTTTCCCACAGCTGTAAAAAGAAACAAGGATAATTCACTGAGAGAGTAGGGAAAGGGAAACAGCATTGTCGCTGCCACGCGTATCAGCGATTGGTTGGATTTTGCAGTGTAAATGATTGCCGCTTTAAAAAAACTGGAGATTTCTCCCCAAATCTCTCACTTTCTGAATCTCTCATCTTATTAAATTTCACCCCTAGTGTCTTAAGGCCTAATTCAGCCACCTAGACATGCGCACAGCATCTATTCCCAGAGACGGGGGGCTGGCGGCATGGTATGGCCTCACTGGCCATGCCTCCACTGCAGTGAAAACGGGAGAGAGTGACCTGGTGGGAGCACCACGAGCATAGGCCACGCCCCCATGTTTCCGACCTGCGCAGGCTCCCAATTTAAATATTTCACAAGCTTCCTTGGGTTTATGTAATTGAATGTGAGAAAATCACATCAAGAATGAGTATTTTGGCTGCTTGATGTCGAGTGCAGTATCGAGTGCAGTAACTAACCTTAGATGGTATAAAACCCGATAACAATATTATAATGTAATATTGGGAATAAATACAGCCTATTCTATTCATTTAGTGTGATTTACATTTCCTCCACAAAGCTGCAGAAATGTCGCCCTAAAGTGGCGCTTTGTAACGTCACATATTTTCCTAGCCTGTTTGTATGGTATAGGGCATGGGTCTTCAACCTATGGCCCTCTAGATGTTGTGAAACTACATGTTCCAGCATGCATTGCCACATTTTTTCCTATAAGAGCATGCCAAAACTGTCACGGCATGCTGGGAAATGTAGTTCGACAACATCTGGAGGGCCACAGGTTGAAGACCTGTGGTATAGGGTCTGCTCAGGCCCTGCAAGCCACTTACAGCCACCCACTTAGCCGCAGCATTATATTGTTACATGTTGCAATGTTTGGAAGGTCGGATCAGGGGCGGTAACAAGATTAGTTTGCACTAGATCTAGGTTTTTTTAGCGTGCTGGGCCCAGGGTCTGCATTGTCAGACACAGACTCCTTGGACGCAGCTGTTCGGATCCGATGGCTTTGGCATCCACAGACTGACTGGTTTGTTGCCATTATGAGTTGCAACCAATGGCCATAATGGTGGTCTTTGGACACAGAACTTGGATCTCAGATGCATGCAGAAGGAATCTACTGTCTGTCCAGACACCTCCTGCGCATTTGCATTTTATTTGTACAATATGCAGTCAACTGAAATGTAACAAGCGGGCGGTGGTCCTAAAATTGTAGTTGTGGTTTTTTTTTTGCCATCATTTTTATTTCACCATCTGTGGTTACCTAAAGCTTTTCATGAGACACTTCCTAATAGCGGAAAGTGGGTATGCACTTGCAAAGCGGCCTTGCTCTGTACCGGACGAGCCCCCACAACTTACCACCGTGGGTTGTAGTTTTGCAAATCCTCGGAAAACTACAATCCATACTAAATCAGGTCCAATGTACATACCTATGCATTTACAAGGCCAACAGGTGCATTCACACAGAATTAAATATGCTGTACTGCTGCCTGCAAATAACCCGCTTTGTGCATTATTTATGTTGATGGATGATTCATGGTCCAACACTCCGCCACCAATCCCTTTAATTGGTTAGATGGGTGACTGGTAGTGAACAACTAATAAAAATATGAACATAAAACCTTTCTCTGCTGACCCCTGAAAATTGCAGGACTAGAACCAGTGCCTCACAGGGGCCTCTGACAGTCTCTGTTCCGTACCCGTGCGCTCTGCCTGCTGGGTTTCTTCTCTTCATCTGGAAGTGGTGGCATAGGGTATGGGTATTTCCTGCTCGAGGCAATGGATCCCGTAGATGACGATGGAGACTTGGCAGGCGACAGTGTCCTTAAAGAATAAAAACATAATAAGTAGTGACATACGCAGTAAAAAAAAATGGCAAGAATTTAACTAAATCTGTGTATCAGAAAAAAAGGATGCTGTAATCTATAGTAAACAATTATATTCTAGCTGCCATTTTCCTCAAACGAAACCTCTAAAATGGTTGCCATGGATTACATCATATTTTCTAAGTGCGCCAACATCCCAATGTAAGATGTTATGCTATTTTCTCACCTAGTGAAAAGAACTCTGATATTTATTAGGAAAACAGCTTAGGAGGTGTACTTCATGTTAAAATAGATTCCACACAGTAAGGAGGCAGCCATCTTGTGAGGTAATATTAATGTGAATATTCTGTCCATCCACTAGGAACCAGCGACATGGATATCTATCTTTCAGTCTGTGATCTTACTACTTGTTTATGAATGTTTAACCCGAATATAGGTTGAGCCAACAAAATGGCTGCCCCAGTGTGCAAATAGATATAGCTGCTGCAGTATGTGAACAGAAATGGCTGCCTCAATGTGCAAATAGAAATGGTGGCCTCGGTGTGAAGATAGAAATGGTTGCCTCAGACTGTGAGTAGAAATACTTGCCTCAGAGTGCAAGTAGAAATGGCTATATCAGTGTGCAAACAGAAATGGATGCTACAGTGAGCTAATAAAAATGGCTGCCTCAGTGTGTAAATAAAAATGGCTGCCACAGAGTGTAAATAAAAATGGCTGCCACAGTGTGTAAATAAAAATGGCTGCCACAGTGTGTGAAAAAGAAGCAAACTGTAACCGAAATGTAAGATTACTGCAATATCAGATTACAATGGTGGCTGTAACGCATAACATGCTCGCCTCTTCTACAATACATCAGAAAACACAGATTTGTTCTGTTGCAATTATAACATCTGCAATAAAGAAAAACAGAAAGTTTACTGGACCCCAAGATATAAAGGAGATGCAGTTTCTGAGCATGTACTTTAGTTAGTGCAGCTTGAGCAATATCGTTAAACGGAATGAATTCCTGTGACAGCATTTCTGCATGCGATCTCTGATATGCTTGATGTGACGTATCTGTTGCAGTGACACTAAGTAAGTATAAAAGGTGACTGCTACGGAGTAAGGAATGAGGCGTGCAGGTGTAGAACCCAGAATGCGCACAACGCGTTTCACACATGCTACAGGCTGCCATCAGAGCTTATAAACATTTCCATTTGAAGTGAGAACGTGCACATAATGCAACATTACATCCATATTGCCAGTTGCTTATACCATGTACGACTGGATCAGTACTGAGAATGCAGCCCAGCAATTCGCTAGGAACTAGAGATATCATGCATGAGACAGAGCACTTATTTATTACAAACTTAATAGTATTAGTAGTGCAAAGATAAGCACAGAATATTGGAAATGTATTATTTTGCCATTGATATAAATATCATTTTGAATGTCATATGGGTGATGATTGGACGATGCCTGCGATGTGCTGTTGTAATGGCGTTGGAACATTGGCATCGGCATCCTATAATTGCACATAAATTGTGCATGTTCGTTCTCAAGACCACAAGGGTTCGTATAGAAGGTACGATGTTGGGCCAACCGTATATAGGGCTGATGAGGCACCTTTAGTTAAAGTTATAGCTGGGTACACGCTAGATAATATCTTGTCCAATATATCATTTCGATGTGGATCAGAATGAAATATCAGTTTTATCATGTAGTGTGTACGTCGCCCCTAGCAATGTCCTCTACTCAACCCGTCATATTGGCAGGGTGCACATGTCATCTAGTGTGTACCCAGCTTCAAAACAGAAAATGATATTATTACGGAATGTAAAATAACCGTGTCTTTTGCCACAGCTTCGCCTTATGTTAGTGCTGCGGCTGATGGTCAAATACAGGGCGGGTCTCCCATAGTTTAAAATCCAAAATATTATATAACCAAGAATATTTTGGGACAGTGCTGACATCACTAGTGTTACTGACCAATGAAGGCCAACATGGGAGTGGCTTTGCAGCCATTCGTTCACTGGCAACCGCTCCTCCACCCTGTTGGACGCCTCACAATGAAAGCTGGACCCCGCCAGACCCCCTACTGACCAAGTGAATCACATTTCCCTGTCGGAATCCCCCCGTGGATCCCGCCATACCAATACCTCACAACCCTGCAATCAGGTGTTCTAAATGCTGAAAAAAATCCCATGTCTTAAATTCTTAAATGCTCTAAATATTTCAGATACTGGAGACTCGAACTGTACTGAGACGCCATTAGCCGCTTACAGCTTAGTCACCCCTTTGCCCTCCTGGAATGCTTTCTGTATTCCACAGACTGAGTGTGTCTGATTCTGTTCTGCATCCCTCGGAGCTAACAATCAGTACATACACAGTGCGAATGTGACTGATTGACAGGAAGAGGCATTCGCGGGCAAGGGACAGCGCCCGTGTTTACGGAAATGTTTTCCGAGAGTGGCCAGGCCCAGGACTGAGCACAGTTTCCTTGGTCTTGCAAGCAGGGCTGCAACAGATTAGACTTAAGTTTGGGTACACACTAGTAGATCTGTCTACAGATGGATCAGGCACTGTGTTCTCCATACACACTAGCGGCCATTCTATCGATTGATTATTCGCCGGCTGCTCGCACACAGCACTGTTGGGGGGGGGGGGCGCATCCATGGGTATGCCCAGCATTTCATTAAATCTGCGTGCACTGTAGAAATCATTTGATGGTCTGCAACTTGTGAATCATCCGCATGCGTGCTGGGACATTTGTGGTGTGTGCAGCGGGCGGGCATTTGTTTGCGTTGAAATGACATACAAAGCTGCAAATTTCGCAGCTTTGCGTGTCAACCAGAATGAGGGCCACTGTCCGATCCGTCAGAACTGACAACACATAGCTTTCTTCATTGAGCTGTCAATCACCGTTGGCTGCCACGGTTGTACAGGGGGGGTGTCGGTGGATCACCCATACACACAGAGCGATGAGCCGATATATCAGCCGATGCAATATATTCCACAGCCGACGCGATATATTTGTGAACGTTGGTACATAGATTCAATATATCGGCCAGTGTGTGCGCACTGGCCGAATTTGCTGTTGCAAAGGAGCATCGTGTCACCGATGGTTGCAATGTTCTTCTTAAACTGGAATGCAGTCGCACATGCAGGCAGTAGGTAGTATGCACCTCCTCCTGCCTGTGCATTGTTTAATGGATTGCATATGCTCAGCTGCTGCTCACAACTGAGCATATACGATCCTTACCGAATCAGGCACAAAGTACTGAATTGTCACTGATATAGCTGCGGACACTGACTATTGTAGCAAATATTGGATGTAACATGATTTGGGGAGAGATGATAAAGCAGAACAATGATTGGTGCAGAAACTTACTTGCAAACACACTTTGGTACTTCTTTACTTTCACGGCGCCAGCATGGCGCCGCGCGTACTTCCGGGTTACGCTCGCCACTAACTAAGTAAAATAAACTAAGTTAACGCCATGCCAACATGGATAGTTCATACCTCCACTATCCATGTTGGCATGGAGTTGATTTTAATTAGCGTGGCGAGCGTAGCGAGCCACCGAGCCCGCAGCGTGGGCGAGCGAAGCGAGCCCCGCAAGGGGACTCTGGCGCGCGGCGCCATGCTGGCGCCGTGAAAGTACAGAAGTACCCACACTTTGTAAAGGGTATGAGAACTTTTACATCACTTGCGAATAAACCAGTTCCTACATCGCACTGGATCAACTTCTAGTTTCAGTTCCGTGTTTCTGTGTGTATATGTTAAATACCACGCTGGATGACTACAGTGTCCTTGGCCCACATATTACCCATGCTCCTATATTTCGAGAAGTGGTGTCACTCGCGCTGCACTCCAGAAACCATGTATACAATGATCTAGCTTGTACAATACACCTACTGTATTAATGAGTTACCAGGATGCAGGTTAGGGGGACAAGGGTAAGTATACCTAGCTGACCCCTGTTGCTATTTCCTCCTTTGGAATGATGATGTTGGTATTCTGACTGCCAGCATCCTCACCACTGGTCATCTGTATATATGCTGCACCATGGACCAGTTGCTGTGCTTTCAGGGGTGAACGTGGGCACTCTGACAGTCTGGGTCTATGCAGCAAGCTGCAATGTACTGTGGGTCCTGACATTTATGCTGTAGCGGACACTAACTTTTTTTGCAATTTCTGCAGTAGCTCTTCAGTGATATTGAACCATACGGGTCCCATTTGCAACAATGAGTCTTAGGCACCCCTGACCCTGTCACTGGTCCATCGCTTGTTCGACCCAGTTATATAGCCATTAGCATTTGGCCTGTGTCAAAGTCGCTCAGAACAATGCACTTGCTAATTGTTCCTGCTTCCAAGACAATATATATATATATATATATATATATATATATATATATATATATATATATATAACCAGGACTCCAATGCGCAAAATATCCACTTGTATTAAGGTCTTAAACAGTCATTGTAGCCTTTAAGTGTAGTGCGGCCTCTCTTCCTTAAGGTAGACTATCTCCAGCTACCAGGCAGATTCACATGGAAAAGATACGGAGGAGGCGCAAACCATAAGCATATGTCACACAATGTCACACAATACTTTACTCAAAAATAAAAGCTCACGTACACTTAAGTTTTAAAATAAGAACAAAGCAGTTCTGTCACCAGCGTCTTTACAACGGTGAACGGGCGATCACAAGTCGGCTGCTAAGTGGCATTTCATCACGTAAGGACTTCGTCAGGAGGCGTGTCTTTAGGTAAACTGGCTATTTATACTTACCTATGACGCCTAAAGACACGCCTCCTGACAAAGTCCTTACGTAATGAAACGCGTTGATGGTGTGTCTGCAGTGACGCTGGAGATCTAGCTGGTCTGGTCCACAAGCCGAGCCGAGAGACTGCTGCCCTGCTGTGGAGCCGCTTGGCAGCCATTGTAAAGACGCTGGTGACAGAACTGCTTTGTTCTTATTTTAAAACTTACTGTAAGTGTACGTGAGCTTTTATTTTTGAGTAAAGTATTGTGTGACATATGCTTATGGTTTGCGCCTCCTCCGTATCTTTTCCATATATATATATATATATATATATATATATATATATATATATATATATATATATATATATATATATATATATATATATACTTAGGCAATGAAGTGGCACTTGAAGTCTCTGAGTAGGTGAAACCAAGTGGACTCTTTATTTAGTATAGTCCATGGTACTAAATAAAAAGTCCACTTGCTTTCACCTAGCGACAAGCCCTGAGTGACAGGTCCAGACCTTGAGATATATATATATATATTTATATATAAACTTGATAGAGTGTATCGGCACTTCTCTTAGTGTGTTACAATACAAATCATGTAGGTATCCAGTGTAAATAAAAGCGGCACTTGTATCAAAGAAATTATTTTATGTGTAAAGGGTTACTCTCAGTACTAACGTTTCCAGACGCAACCATCTCTATTTCAAGGTGTGTTACTCAAAACATTGGTACTGATAGTACGCCTTTGCACATAAAATAATTTCTTTGATACTAGTCCTTGGAGTGCCGCTTTTATTTACACTGGATACATATATATATATACATATCAATCCCTGCTGCTATTTCCGATGGGGGAAATAGCGGCGTGCGCCTGTTCAATGTTGTCTTGCCCGACAGCATTGAAGAGGCATATTGACAGAACGGGCCCGTTTTGTTGATAACGGCCGTGAATTGTCGCGATCATGGCCGAATCTGGACAATCCACTGCCGTTTATGCGGAAACGCCCTTTTTGCCGATCGCCAGGTGGGACGTTGAATCCTGCCAGGCGGTATGCGGTTGAGCAAAACGAAAACGGGCCAGGGTCACAGCTGTCAGGACGGATCGACAGTCGTGACCTGTGACTGAATACCCCCCATAAACTACCAACCAATCAGCTCCTGTCATGTTACAGGCTGTGTTTGAAAATGACAGTTAGGTGCTGATTGGTAATTGATCTCTTTCCAAGGCTTAGTACATCTGCCCTATACTGAATCTAATCAGACAACATATATACTTCAGAAGTCATCCAGCTGATTTGGGGACATCATCAATAAACACTAGTGACCCAACGCCATTGGAAGTCATACCGCAACAGGCCATCCCACTGCCTCCGCCGTGTGTTACTGATGATGTGGTATGAGCCGTTCCAAGCCTCGTTCCTGCTTTCTTCTTTCCATCATTCTGGTATAGGTTGAACTCAGTTTCATCTATGCAGAGAATGCTGTTCCAGAAATGTTGTGTTTTGGGGGGGACTTTCTATTTTCGATACTTATGAGTGGTTTGCGCCTTGTGGTGAACCCTCTGTATTTTCTCTTGTGATGTCTTCTGTTGATAGCAGACCTGGATGTTATGCCTATCTCCTGGAGAGTTTCTTCCCTTGGTTGGATGTGGTGAAGTATTTTATCTTTACAGTAGCAAGGATCCTGCAATCATCCACGACTGTTGCCTCCAGTGGACTTCCAGGCCTTTCTGTGATGCTGAGCTCACCAGTACAGGATGTACCTAACTGATGATTTGGCCTCTCCTACGGTTTCCGCTGTCTCTCGGATGGATTTGTTTTTATTTCCGCGGCCTAAGGAAGATGTATCACACTTGAAATAGACTCCAGTTCATTTGTCTGCTTAACTGAGGAAGACATAACAAAGGAATAGCGTAGACCAGTCCATGAAACCGCTTCTGAGACAACTGTCCAAATACTTTTGGTCCCTTGACAAAAGAGTGGGCTGCCTATTAAACAGCTGCAATTCCTAAACTCTTCCTTCAATTTTTTATGTAAATACCCTCAATATCAAGCCGATAGTCTGCAATTTAAAACCACATTATATAACTGTAGCTTAATTATGTTTGGGTAAACAGCAACAATGTGTCAGTGTTCAAATATATATGGACCTAACCAGGGGCGCCAACAGGCCGGCTGGGCCCCGGTTAAATGGATAGGGCGTGACCACCGCTGCATGAAAAAATAAACGAGAGGGAGAGAGAGGACAGGCATGTGGCATTGAGCAGCATGTGCTGAGCTGGGGAGAGAGGCTGTGCTGCAGCGGCATCCTGTCCTCTCTCTCCCCACTGCCCAGCTCCCTGCAATGGGGAACGGGGGATCGGCACCAGCAGACCCGGCTGCTCAAAGGCAACCATACATATGCGTGCACCTTCCACATCTTTCGATGGTCGAAAGATGTGGGCGGTTCCCCCTACCCTGTGAATGGATGTTACTGTGCAACATCCATTCGGAGGCCCCTTCGAGCGAGTCCACCATTTGCAAGGCAGGGTTTGGTGGACTCGCAACCAGAATAACCCCCACAATCTGCACCATGCTCTTTGTATGCACAGTATCTACTAAATGGACTGCTCCTCTCTTAAGCTGCCCTTGGCGATTCCTAGGTTTCCTCTATGCTACCATAGTGTGTAAGTGTTCGCACTTCTCGCCTCCTAAACCTGGTGCATATTATAGTGATACAGAGCTGGACCCAGGATTCTGGAAATTCACTCTTACTTTGCAAGTTCTATACAGATTCTGTCATTAGGCCTAACTCCAACCAGGACCCCAACACCTAAACCTGTATCTGACCATTATCATAGCCAGGAGTACAGTTCAGGCTTCTGGTCTATTTATAGATGTATCCCATAGGGATGTGCTTGTCAGACAGTATGTAAGTTCTGTACATCATTCATCTCTGACCAGTGTGGTACTTTGAAGTGCAGGATGATTATTCTGTGAGCTAGAGATCGGCTCTCCTAAAAAGAGAAACAATGATAATAGTACAGACTTCACAGACAGCGCTGAGTGTTATGTGATCATCAAAGCACCGGTATGCTTGCCCTTTCCCCAGCCAAATATATACTGTTACAGCAAAGACTTATCCTCATGACTTACAAAAACTCCTTGTATTTTGAAATGATATATATTGGTAGGAAAGTGGATGTAGTAACGATAGCGGGCAGCAAGGACGATATAATGGTTAGCATTACTGCCTCACAGCGCTGAGGTCATGGGTTCAATTCCCACCATGGCCCTAACTGTGCGGAGTTTATATATTCTCCCCGTGCTTGTGGGGGTTTCCTCCGGGTACTCCGGTTTCCTCCCACAATCCAAAAATATACTGGTAGATTAATTTGCTCCCAAAAACAATTATCCCAGAATGACTGTGTCTGTGTGCATGTACATGTGGTAGGGAATATAGATTGTAAGCTCCACTGGGGCAGGGACTGTTCAAATATTCTCTGTAAAGCGCTGCGGTATATGTGTGTGCTATATAAGAAACTGTTCCTATATAAATAATAGTGGACAGCCTGCCTTCTGTGTGTTGGCAATGACTCTTTGGCTGTTTCACTGACTGCTGGGGGTCAATAATTGAACTCACCACAAAACAAAGTATCTATCTAAAAGGTATCTAAATGTCTATCAGAAGTGATAGAACAGTTTAGGAGATGACATAGCAACAGGTCATTTGTCAGCAAGGATATGGGAGGGGCACACAATTTGGAATGTGTGTGATGAGTGGCAAATGGAAATCAAGTGAATAACTGTATGATTGCAGAGTTGTGTCTGATTCTGATTCCTGGTCATTCATGAAGTACTGTAGATGGGAACTGGGCATATGTAGTATTCATTCCTCTGTTATTTACTATATATATATATGCAGGGGCTGGTTCAAAGTCAGGCAGACCTCTGTGCATGGATGCAAATGACAAGTTCAGCATGCAGCAGATGTACAGCTGGCAATATGTACATCTTTGTGTATCCCCCTCCTATTCTAAATCAGGCGAATTGACTCAGAATGAGGGCAGGACAGGGCGGAGCGCTGCTTGCAGGAAGCAATGGCTGTGGTCTGAATAAACCCTCTTACAGATTTCAGAAAGCCTGCACACACATAAAAGTCTATCAGGAGGATAGGATCAATAACCTATTACTTTTATTGTATGGCTCCCCCTGTCTCACAACCTTTACCCACATGGACTTACCAGAAATCACACACTGCTCTGCATTCATTGTATGCCAATGTGACCAGGTCTAGCGCAGTACAGTGACAGCACCAGGAGAGCAGGATATCCCCATTAGTGCTTTCTGTGTACAGAACCCAAGACTTCCAGATAATCAATATTTTCTACAAAGATGTCTACCAGACTAGGTACCTCATGCCCATGCTATGGAACATGTGGATGGTATGATGGGACCAGGGCATATTATCTCTAGAAGGAACATGCTATTAATGTGAGGTGTCTGCAACGTCATGAGTATTAGACTTCTGACAGCTATCTGTGGTGAAGGGGGCGGGGCATGCATGTGTTCACCCCCTTACAATAGCTTCAGTGGCACAACATAGAGGAGAGCACGGTATCCCTGTACAAGAAGCAAGTGTTCGGGCAAATACATTGCCGCCTACTAGAAGGAAAATATATCCCCAAATGAAAAAGAGCGATATATTATTGTGACTGGGATCCTGAGTGGATCTTCATGGCTTTTTGTTTCAATATAAGCTACAATGTCTCCAAAAGTGACCTATGCAATGCAGCTCAGCTGTATCTATTAGTCCCAAAAACTGACGAACTACAGCCTTCAAAATGGCATCCCAGGGGTGAGCGCTGCCAATCAGCTACTTCTGTTAAGAGAACAGTGGATGTTTTCTCTAGAGAAGCAAGATGGCCGCCAAGGAAGTTCTGCATGAAAAAAAAGTGATTTCTACCTCAGGATTCTAGCTAACATTTTATAGACTAAACTGGATAAATAACGAAAACCTGGTTGTTGCTATGGGTTACATATCTACTTGTCCACTTTAGAAGGAAATTTCTAAATATTAAAAATGAGGGAGATACTCTTCTCTCGCCCCAGATACTTCCCTATTGGCTAATTCCTCTGCTTCCGGTTGCAGGAGATTGAGATTCCGGTATTCCCACCCATAGTGGATGTTCTGGTGTTGATTACATTAATTGGTCAATGCTCTCCCAACATGAGGAACATGATTGGTCGAGGGATGGGTGGGGGCAGGTTTGGAGCTTTCCCAGTGTGTTCAGGGAAGAAGGCTCTACTATAATAAAATGTCAAGAGTTTTTCTTTTCTTTTTACTACTCGAAGTGATCAAGAAAAGAAAAAGAAGAGAAAAACTCACAGCTCCAGGAAAAAGAGATATCCATTTTTCATTTCTGGGGATTACTTTCTCCTTTAAGACGAAAAAAAAGTATACAGGCTTGTACTAATAGATATATACATATTATAAGTGTGTATATATACACGTGTGATTTGTATATATACAGGGGTATGTATATATTCCAAGCTCCACCATAGCGATTTACTGCGGCATCGCTCCGATAATGACAAATGTTACGTTACAAAATACCTAAAGTATGGTCCTTCTGTGTTTTTATTCACATCTTCTACCCATATAGCTACATAATGTTGTCTTTTGTACCAGGGGTTAAAATACCTGCGGAAAGTGATAGGAGGAACAGAAGAACAGAGAGAGCAGAATATACAGTCTGAAAATACAAGACACAGAAATAAAAATGAAAATGGCAACAAAAGGAGTGAGAAAGAAGCAGGCACTGCATATATTGTAGTAGGTACGTGCTAGAGGTGTGCAGTGCTAACATAAGCTCCGCCCAGTAATGTGGTGCAAAGTAACACTTACAAACCCTAATACAATGTATTTAATAAAAATACAGTCTAATACAGAGCAGATATGCAAGAATGAGTGGAGACGTTACACATTATTTTTCACTTGTCTTAAAAGGACAAAACCGAACTGTTGGACTGTAACACCAAGCCCCGACATTGACATTATATGTTTACCTTTCTCGTTTCCTTTACTGTCCAGAGACCATATAACTAATTGCTGGAAAGGCTGTTATTTTATCTCCTACAATGCTACATATAAAACCATACGGCTGATGGTAATGAAAGATTATCATGTGGAAAGCTTTTACGCAGTGCTGATTACATACATACTGTATAGGTACTGCGATGTGCTCGCATTGTAATTGTATACCTCTTTTTCCTCTATGACTTAGGGGCAGATGTACAGTATGAAGCAGTGGTAAAGTAGGAGAAGCGAGTCAGTGAAGTTGCATCTGCCCCTAATACATTTTCCTCCTCTCATTCCCAAAAAGATTACAGACAACGCCTTTATTAATTATATGCTGCTCTCCAGTACTGGGTCATCCCCCAAGCATCATACACACAACAGGTTTAATCATGACCTGT
Organism: Crinia signifera; assembly: GCF_055691185.1. NCBI lineage: Eukaryota > Metazoa > Chordata > Amphibia > Anura > Myobatrachidae > Crinia > Crinia signifera. Next base: position 298,479,258 of record NC_139221.1, on the reverse strand, counting down.
ATATTTTGTAATCACTGTACTGCATGGGCAGCTCTGGTATAATATAGAATACTAAGGACTAATATCACTATACTCAGGGCCGAAAATAGGTGTTTCGGTGCCCGGGGCGGCAGTCATTTGGTCGCCCCCAAAATAAAATAAAATAAATCACAAATCACTGCCTTGAGGACAGGCAGCGGGGGTCCGGGGACTGGAGAAGGTTAACTCCGGCTCCTAGCGCTGCCGGGCGGCGAATTTTGAAAAGACTTGCCAGACGCTGATTGGCAGCCAATCAGCGTCCGGCAAGTCTTTTCAAAATCATCAGCGCTTCCCGCCGCCAGACAAATAGCGAGCGGCTGTGTATGTGAAAGCTGCCACTACACCAGTCCCTGGACCCCCGCTGCCAACATACCTGTGTGCAGCCAGCGGGGGTAGGCAGCGTCCAGGGGTCCAGGGACTGGTGTAGCGGCAGCCTTCTCTCACTCCGTCTCCTAGCGCTATCTGCCTGGCGGCGGGAAGCGCTGATGACTTTGAAAAGACTTGCCGGATGCTGATTGGCTGAATTCAGCCAATCAGCGTCCGGCAAGTCTTTTCAAAACCTGCTTCCCGCCCACCGCCCGGCAGCGCTAGGAGCCGGAGTTAACCTTCTCCAGTCCCCGGACCCCCGCTAGGACCTGGCGTTAACCCACCAGTCCCCGGACCCCCAGCTCATCCCAGGGACCACGCTGCCAGGACACCACACTAGCGCCCCCACCCTCCAGCGCCCGGTGCGCGTGACCCCCTAGGCCCCCCCCCCCCCCCCTAGTTACGGCCCTGCTATACTGCATGGGCAGCTCTGGTATAAAATAGAATACTAAGGACTAATATTACTGTACTGCATGGGCAGCTCTGGTATAAAATAGAATACTAAGGACTAATATCACTGTACTGCATGGGCAGCTCTGGTATAAAAAAGAATGCTGAGGACTAATATCACTGTACTGCATGTGCAGCTCTGGTATAAAATAGAATGCTAAGGACTGTATTCACTGTACTGCATGGGCACCTCTGGTATAAAATAGAATGCTAACGACTAATATCACTGTACTGCATGGGTATCTCTGTTATAAAATAGAATGCTAAGGACTTATATAACTGTACTGCATGGGCAGCTCTGGTATAAAATGGAATGCTGAGAACTAATATCACCATACTGCATGGGTATCTCTGATATAAAATAGAATGCTAAGGACTAATATCACTGTACTGCATGGGCAGCTCTGGTATAAAATAGAATGCTAAGGACTAAATTCACTGTACTGCATGGGTATCTCTGATATAAAATAGAATGCTGAGGACTAAATACCCTGTACTGCATGGGTATCTCTGATATAAAATAGAATGCTAAGGACTAATATCACTGTACTGCATGGGCAGCTCTGGTATAAAATATAATGCTGAGGACTAATATCACTGTACTGCATGAGCAGCTCTGATATAAAATAGAATGCTAAGGACTAAATTCACTGTACTGCATGGGTATCTCTGATATAAAATAGAATGCTGAGGACTAACATCACTGTACTGCATGGGCAGCTCTGGTATAAAATATATATAATAGTGAGGACTAATATCACTGTACTGCATGGGCAGCTCTGGTATAAAAAAGAATGCTAAGGACTAAATTCACTGTACTGCATGGGTATCTCCGATATAAAATAGAATGCTAAGGACTAATATCACTGTACTGCATGAGCAGCTCTGGAATAAAATAGAATGCTAAGGACTAATATCACTGTACTGCATGAGCAGCTCTGGAATAAAATAGAATGCTAAGGACTAATATCACTGTACTGCATGAGCAGCTCTGGTATAAAATAGAATGCTGGGGACTAATATCACTGTACTGCACTGGCATCTCTGGTATAAAATAGAATGCTGAGAACTAATATCAATGTACCACATGGGCAGCTCTGATATAAAATAGAATTCTAAAGGCCTAATATCACTGTACTGCATGGGCAGCTATGGTATAAAATAGAATGCTAAGGACTAATATTACTGCATTGCATGGGTATCTCTGGTATAAAATAGAATGCTAAAGACTCATATCACTGTATTGCAGGGTATCTCTTATATAAAATAGAATGCTAAGGACTAATATCACTGTACTGCATGGGCAGCTCTGGTTTAAAATAGAATGCTGAGGACTAATATCACTGTACTGCATGGGCAGCTCTGGAATAAAATAAAATGCTAAGGACTAAATTCACTGTACTGCATGGGTATCTCTGCTATAAAATAGAATGCTGAGGACTAGTATCACTGTAGTGCATGGGTAGCTCTGGTATAAAATAGAATGCTGAGGACTAGTATCACTGTAGTGCATGGGTAGCTCTGGTATAAAATAGAATGCTAAGGACTAATATCACTGTACTGCATGGGTAGATCTGGTATGAAATAGAATGCTGAGGACTAATATCACTGTACTGCATGGGTAGCTCTGGTATAAAATAGAATGCTAAGGACTAATATCACTGTACTGCATGGGTAGCTCTGGTATGAAATAGAATGCTGAGGACTAATATCCCTGTACTGCACGGGCAGCTCTGGTATGAATAGAATGCTGAGGACTAATATCACTGTACTGCATGGGCAGCTGTGGTATGAATAGAATGCTGAGGACTAATATCACTGTACTGCATGGGCAGTGGTGCAAGTAGAATTATTTTCTTGGTGGTACTGATAGCCTCCACCAAAAATGGGTGTGGCCATGTGTCATGAGGGGGCGTGGTCACACAAAGCTAGAGGAGTGACTACATGACAATAGTAGCATGGCATCAGGAGACAGGGAATGAGAAACAGGGAATGACTGAGGGTGGGTTGGCTCTTGCTTGGGGAAGAGCTGGGCAGCTTGTGTTTACAATTGTGGAGCCTGCTCTTCATGCTCTCGGTGCCACGGATGCCTGTCGGTGTGACAGGTTAAATCAGCAGTACCAATCATAACCAATCATAACGCTGGGTGGGCGACCTGCAGATGCATTATATTTAGAAAAATAGAATTGACAGTGGGTCAGGGGGTAAGTGGTACTGCGTACCTGCAACATATTTCTTACAGGTACTCCGTACCACGCCGTACCCCCTTACTTGCAACACTGTGCATGGGTAGCTCTGGTATAAAATAGAATGCTGAGGACAACAGTAATATCACTGTACTGCATGGATAGCTCTGGTATGAATGGTACTGGTACTGTACATAGCAAAAGCATTATCTCTGGATTTGTTCTAATGTCCAGCACTTACTGCACTGTATTCATAGTCTGCAGCTCCTTGTATGTCTACAAGACTACACACAGATCGTTACAACCTGCTCAATTGACAACTCTTGCTTCTGATAAGAGATGAGGTTCCGTGAGTTAGGGACAGAGACTCACTATTTATAGAGGTGTATTCAATGCTGCGGTGAGGGAGGTTTGCACGGTGAGGATGGCTTATCTTTGGCAAGGAAAAGCCATTCTAGCCATCCAGCTCCCTCGCTGTATTCAATGTTTGGCCGGAATCCTCGCTGACGGCGAGTATTCCCTTAAATGGCGAGTTTTGGCACAAATGCAGCGAGTCCACTGCATTTTGTGGGGAGCCCTGCCGTTTTGCTGACCACACTCCAGTGAGGTGGAAACGGCGGGTGAAGGGGAGACAGCTGAATACTCTTGTCAGCGAGCTATCGGCACTGCTCGCGGTATATCTCGCCGCCTGGGACATTTAAAACCGCCTATAGTGTGCAGCCAGACCAAAGCAAGTGTAATTAGGGTAGATTACAGGAGTATGGATTATAGGGTCGACCGTAAGTAGGCCGGCAGTGTCTAGGTAAACACCAAAAGGTTGTCATGCACACGGTCAACATGAGAAATGGTTGACGCATGAAAAGGTCGACATGAGTTTTTCACTTTCTGGTGTCAATTTGAGAATTTGAGCTCCGCTCTCCATGCTTTGGGGCTGATGCCAAAAGGACACAATTCACCAGTTCCAATCATAGTCCATGTGTTCGTGTTTGGAAGTATGAAAAAAGTTTTTTAAAAATGTGGAAAACGAGTATCAGCCACTTCACGTGTTGACATTTACCATGTCGACTTTTTACTTGTGTTGACATAATACATATCAACCAATTAAAGTTGACCTTTTGACTGTCTAATGCATTACAACCCAAAGTCCTGCTCTCATTTGGGTTATGGCCTAACCTGACTTCATATTCTATGTTGGGAATGTCGGGTGTGCGCACTTCCATGATGTGAAGATGGATATTTTCAGCCGAGTTACGCAGATGTGTACAGACACAGGGGTTTATTTACTAAGATGGGAGTTCTATTGAAGATGGGAGGTCGCTATGGGCAACCAATCAGATTTTATCTACTATCTTCTAGAAATTGTAGAAAAATAGATTCTGATTGGTTGTTATGGGCAACGTCCCATCTTCAATAGAACTCCCATCTTAGTAAATAAACCCCTGTGTCTCACACAGAGGGACCGCAGAGAAAAAGATCCAGGGGGAAGCACAGATTGTCTGGCGGGACACATGCAGTGTGTGTGTAATCGCTCATTCCATTTGAGTATTGTTTCAGCCCACAAAATGGCCACCTCTGGTGTTTATTGGCGACATGTACAAATTGCGATATTCAAAACTCAAAACTTTAATAATATTGACATTTGGTTAGCAAAAACCCAAGACTTGTTGAAATACTTCTCCTTTATTCATAGGATACCCAGGGTTTTTGAAAGTGGGATGTGGTGAGTACAGATTACACAGGGACCCTGAGGTGGGTCAGTCATATCTCCCCACTGATTATTTTACCAAGTGGGAATTGCCATACCCATGTGCTTGGCTACACACCCCTCTAGCAGGACAGCCTACCCAATGTCTCAGTGGCCTGAGGTATACCTGAGGCTGGCAAAGATGTTTTCAGTGTGGTAACTGCTCAGGATCATTTTTAGAGAGAATGAAAGTGGAACTTCCGTAGTTTTACCAGTAATTCCCCTGTCCCTAAGGATTGATATCACAAGATCACTCGAATGACGAGTAGCATTTAATAGTATAGACCAGGCATGTCCAAACTGTGGCCCCCCCCAGCTGTTGTGAAACTATACATCCCAGCATGCCTTGCCATAGTTTTAGCATTCCCAAATAGAAAAACTGTAGCAAGGCATGATGGGACTTGTAGTTTCACACAGCTGGAGAACCATAGTTTGGAAATGCAAGATATATGCCATTATGGCTTATCCCGTCCCGCATTAATATTTGTTGTTATATACACAGTACGTTGCCCTTTTCTATCTACTCCTATATGTATGGACGACCTACACCCACAGTAGGGAGACTTCCCCAAAGCACTAGTGTTAATATTCCCATGGAACAAAGGTGTATTACCCTGTGTTTCTGCGTGGGACTACGGTGAATGTCAAAGTAAATGAGAATCGCATGCACGAAAATAAATGACAGGTGACCAAGTGCCATCATTTATCTTGGGGTTTATGATTCGGTTTAAGTCAGGCTTGTACAGCTTAAGGTTGTAGGAAAAGCTGGAACTTGTGGAACTCCATCAGCTCCTGATGAACCACCTGCTGGCCAAGCCTGAATAAATCCAAGCGCAGTACATGAGATTGCTGGAGCGCATGAAATGGCGGGAATAGCAGCGTGTACTCACTCGGTGGAATTGGAACGTGGTCTGAATCGCTTTCCTCGCAGTTTTTTCCTGCTGCTGCTTATGTTACCTGGAATACATTAGAAAAAAAAGCATTATATTGAAATTATTGTACATATTTAATGTAGAAATAACGAAATACATCCAAAAATCATCTGCTTTATTCGAAGTACATACAGCACCCACAACAACCATTGCCCCCCCCCCCCCTGTTCCAAAACCTTAGAAGTGATGAACTGAGGTTATTAACCCTAACCTATTGAGACTTCTCATAATTTATATATATTTTTTAATTTGCATAGATTTTTATTTCTGTATGATATATGTTGTTTAATATATTTTGCATTATCTTACTAGTTTATCAATGATACCCAAGCACTGTATACAGTGTTTGGCAGGCCCATCACTTACCCTGCCAGGAGTTACTCCTTGGTCGGCCATTTTCACAAACATCAGAAACGTGTTTAGTATCGGGGATCCTTTCGCTCCAGGAATGAGACAAGCCGTTAGATCTAAGGAACAGAACATACGCAATTGAGTTCCCTCATCCAACGTGGTAAGCGGGTGAGTGTGTATATGCGACTAATGCTGGACAAACATCACAAAACAAAGCTTAAGATACGCGACAACAAAAACAAATAAAAATGATAACAAAATAATATTTATTATTCAAATGCTTCTGCAACCCATAGACACACAGGCGGCCATTTTGTGTGCAGAACCAATTCAGCAATATTGTTGGCTTTGTCCACAAAATGGAAGCCTTCAAACGGCGCATCTATTGGACTAACACTTGGTTTCTTACCATCAAGTCAATCTTGAAGACTTAAATGTAAAATAACAATATAAGCTTCCATTTCATAAGGGTATTTTTGAGACATATGCGGCACAAAATGGCTGTCCAACACTATCGTAAACCTCTAGCAAGAATGACTCAGGAATATTATAGGCTATTATCATGTGTGTGAGGGGAGTGTATAATTTTCTTGGCAATAAAATAATTTAAATATAATTTGAAAAGTTATAGCTTGCTTCTTATTGCTCCGTATATAGGGCCAGATTCTGATTTGGAAGTAAAGAATAAAATGTAAAAAAATAAATAAATAAAATACAATATTCACCCGGACTAAACCATGCTGCACTGCAGATGGGGCAGACGTAATGTGTGCAGGGAGAATTTAGGGTGTGTGTATGGGGGTGGGGGGGGGGGTGTTTAAACTGAAATCGTAGTGTAAAAAAACCCGAAGCTGTGGGCTACATGCAAAAGCAGCCAGTATTTACCCTGCAGAGAAAATATAAATGTATTTGCTTCCCTTACATGGTAACATGGTTTGTTCCAGGCACAAAGTTATTTGCCTTTTATTTTGCTTTACTTCTAAATTAGAATTAGGTCCAAAGTTTGTTTATTGAGCCCTTTTACGATGGAAGAAATCATAGTAAATAATGCAAGTTTGCATTTTTTACATCATTGAGAGTATGAGGGAGATTGGAGGGAGATAAAGTGGATATAGGGGTCGATCCTATTAATTGGGAAGAGAATCAAGTGTCATTGCTGCGGTGTATAAATGCTGGCAACGGCACCCAATTTCTCACCTTTCGCACGCTGGTCTCAGCCCAAATTTGCTGGAAATTGCTGGCTACCCTATGGAGCAGCGAGCACTTTTCTGTGAATTCTGGTGGCCATAAAGTGCAGCCACTGCTGTGATGATTCGTACTGGCAAACCAATCGCAACTAACAGGATCGACCCATCAACCAATCAGCTCCTGCAAATTTTCAAACACAGGGGTAGATGTTTGAAGCAGCGAAAATAGAGTAGAAGTGGGCAAGTGGCGTTGTCCACAGCAACCAATCAGTTGCTACCTATCATTTTATAGAATGCACTTGATAAATGTTACCTCAGAGCTGAATGGTTGCCATGGGCAACTTTTCCACTGTTTCCCTTCACTACTCTTTTCTCTGCGTCATACATCCCTCCTAGCTTCAAAAGTGATAACGTGGAGAGTGATAAACATCCAGCCAATCAGCTCCTTGCTGCCATTTTGCAAACCCAGCCTGTAATGCGACAGTTGGGAGCTGATTGGTTGTTTAACACTATCCACTTTGGGCCAGACACACTAAGCTTCAAAAGTGATAAAATGGAGAGTGATAAACAGCCAGCCAATCAGCTCTTACCTGTCATGTCACATGCTGTGTTTGAAAAATGTCAGGCAGGAGCTGATTGGTTGGTTGTTTATCAACTCCACTTGATCACTTTTGAAGCTTAGTGCATCTGGTCCATAGTCTATAAAAAGACAGTAGCTAATTGGTTGGGTATTTTTGATCTCTCCACTTTATATCCCTCCAAGCCTTGATAAATGTCTCCCATAGTAACTAAAGTATTTGTTAAGGAGGTAAGAGGTATGAAGTAGGGAAAACAGTGGACACGTGGACAAGCTTCTCATAGCCACCGATCTACTTCTACGTATCATTATATAGAACGTATCTGATAAATGCTATTTCAAAGCTGATTGGCACCTTCTTAATTCTTTACAGTGTGATACAGGTTGAGTATCCCGTATCCAATATCCGTTATCCGAATTATTCCGAAAACCATACTTTCCAGAAAGTGGAAAAAAAAATTTGTTTAGCTAAAAACTCACTGGGGACATTTGTAACAGCCCTACTGAGGACATGATATGTAACTGGCACTATATATGTACAAGAAAATGATTGCTTGGCATTTAAATTCAATATCTGAGATAGTACACACATTTTGTTTCATGTTTTGAAACCTTGTTTTTTGAACAAATAAAATATATTTGTGTGTATTTTATGTGGTAATAAAATATATTTGTGTTTATTTTATGTGTTTATACAGCATAAATGCAAGATACTTCAAAATACATCATTGAAATATTAAAATATTCCAAAATACGGAATAATCCGTTATCCAAAATTCTCCTGGTCCCGAGCATTTTGGATACGGGATACTCAACCTGTACATCTCCCTCAAACCCTTATTAACATTATATCAATTATATTAAAATAATAATAACTGTATTATGAGTATGATACATTTTTTGGGTGGGAGAACTGCACCTTTCCTATGAGGTGGTGAATTCTGTAGTAGAGGAAACAAACTGAAACCTTTTTGTTACTGTGTAATAGACGGATGAATGTTTCTGCATTGTGCCAACGCACCGGCGGGAATATATCCCGATAACGGTGAGGGTAGGGCGGACTGTAGTACAGCAATGGCACTGAGCGTCTGCATACATGTCATTACAAAGACAACAAACACACAGCCGGCCGGGATGCAGTTACAATTCCGGCGGTCGGGATCCCGGCGTTCAGAATCCTGACGCCGGAATCCCGACCGCCGAAATACCGACCGCCGAAATACCGACACATTCTCCCTCCGTGGGTGTCCACGACACCCCTGGAGGGAGAATAAATTAGTGTGCCGAGCGTAGCGAGGCACCGGGCCCGCTGCGTGGCGAGCACAGCGAGCCCGCAAGGGGGGGCGATCCACGTCCCCCCCTTGTCGGCATTTCGGCTGTCGGGATTCCGGCGTCGGGATTCTGAACGCCGGGATTCAATACTGAATCCAGCCGGCCGGTAGGCACGCAACGCAGATGCCTATTGCTGTAATAAAGTCTGCTCCTTCTGGGTTTCCTTTTATTCATTTACGTATGATTTGATTGTACATACACTAGATCCCAGGACACAGGGATGCATGGTATGCACCAACCCTTTACCTCAAAAGAGATTGGCCCTCCAGCTGTTATGAAACTACAAGTCCCATCATGCCTTGCCGCAGTCTTGCTATTAGGGAATGCTAAAACTATGGCAAGGCATGCTGGGATGTGTAGTTTCACAACAGCTGGAGGGCCACAGTTTGGACATGCCTTCTCTAGAGAGATTAGGGAAATGAGCACATGTATCTTACAATGCAGTGTTATATTCTACAGCAGTGAGCTACCTTCAGTGCATCGGGTGTCTTCCTTATTACAGGGACAACGGGGCCTATGTACTAAGCCTTGGATGGTTAGGAGCGGATCGGTTGGTGTTTTATCTACTGTATGTCCACTGTATCTCCATCCAAGGCTTAGCAAACAGAACCCTATGTTCCTCTATGTCATATGAGATCTAGGGGGAGCTGTATCAAGCCTTGGAGTTGCAAAGTGGAAGTTTATTAAAACAACCAATCATCTTCTGTCATTTATCTAGCACAGCTTTCTAAATGTCAGGTAGAAAGTGGTTTTCTGTTTTGGGCAACTTCTCCACTTTATCTGGCTTGGTACATCACCCCCTCCTCCCCATATGGTCTAAACCTAGTCAAGTGAGGAGCAGCGTAACACAATTAGGGATCACATTTCATCCTGATATGCATTTCTGATTTTTTTTAGGGCCACAGTTGATATTTCAGAGGGCCACATATGGCCCATGAGGTAGCCCTTTCCACCACTGATCTAGGAACCCTTCATGATCTATATGAAAGTAATAGAAGTTGATCTCGGTCCTTACACTGCATTGTAAGTATAGGCTGAGTCATTTTCTCATGCAATGATGAACCCAACCAGTTGTCTATGTCATTGTATAATATTATTAACAGCAATGGTCTTCTTTGACTTCAAAGCAGATGGGTGATCTCAAAACCTTACTCTGTCTTTACGATAATAGTTAAGGACTTTGCTTAATGAATTTCACCAATGGGAAACAAAGATAAAGTATCCAATTAGGTTCAATCAAAAAGTACTAGGCCACCTCTGACAGATGATTACATGTTAGGACACGCCGTCAGTTCTAAAATACAGCTCAGTGCTGGAAAACCAAGCGGTACAGCAAAAGCTCTGCGTGTTATAAAGCGGCAATGATATTTAGCCTGGTGAAGTGATAAAGCGGTGATAAAGTGGAAGGTGATACCACACCAGCCAATCAGCTGTGTTTGAAAAATGACAGGTAAGAGTTGATTGGCTGGTGCGTTATCACCTTCCACTTTATCACTTTGTTGTAACAACTTTATCACTTTACCAGGCTTAATACATCTGCCCGTCAATACAAGATTCATATATGCCAAAGGGAAATTTATTGGACTAAGAGGCTGATTCAGAGGTGGATGCTGTAGTGTTTTTGTGATTGGCTGATGTTGAAAGATCTGCACATGTACAGAACTGGGGATGTCATTCGCAGCGCCCCCCGTCGCAGCATGATTCATGTGCTGCTGATGTTCGAAGGAGGATAACTCCTATTTTAACACGCAACGGCCACGTTGAATATCAAGGGCCACAGAGCCTATATCTTCAGCTACTTTGGAGTCAAAGAATTAGAAATATCCTTGTATTACTACTATGCCACAAAGAAGAAAATATAAAGTGATCAAACCTTCGGCAAAATAATGAAATGTTCTGACTAATGGAATAATGTGGGATGGAACAGGCAGATATCTGAAAATGCGACAGAATAGCAGACCTCTTCTTAGAGCTAGTTGCTGAGTTTGAGCTGACTCCGGGAGGCAAGTCGCTATAAAAGGAGTCGACATCTCCAGCCTTTTTTACATAATCTCCCTGGGGATTTTGTCTAAAGCATAATAGATATTGTAAAGTCAGAAACAAGACAAACGCACACAGAAACGACACAGACATAAAAGCAATATTAGTTCAGAGGGAACGGACAAATAGGAAATATGGGATACGTATGGTTCATTCTACAGGACTGGCGTCAGTAACCTGCGCTTCTCCAGGAGCTGGTGAGGGCGGCTCAGCGGATCAAGGTTTAAATGTCTCATCGTGTTATTTAAAGGAACGTTCTCAAAGCTGAGGGCAGCCGGAATCTAGTACTGGAGCACTGCATTGTGGTCGCTCAGATCTTTCTCATTTACATCTTGTGTGATAGGGAAATAAGAGTTACCAATTGATTTTAATGGTTTGCTGCTAATGGTTCCAGAGCCTTGTATGCGATCAATTAAGAAGCTCCAAAAAATCTCAGATTGTACAAGCGTACCAAAGTGAGTGTCTTAGGTTATGTCGACCATTCTTTGGCATCGACCTAGTCACCTGTCGACATTGATGGGTCGACGCACGCTTTAGGTTGAGATGGACATGGTCGTATTGAATATGGTCAAAATAAATTGTTTGTTTATTTGGTGTCTATGTCGACCTGTCGACATGGACACTGTATAAAAGTACTGCTACTCACGGCACACTATTATATTCCCATTCAATGCACACTTGGTTAGTAAAGTATGAAAAAACACTTTTTATTAAAATGCCGACCTTCTGTCAATGTCGATCGAGGGTATGTCGACCATTCTTAGGTGCCGACTTAGTCACTGTCGACTATTAGTGGTCGATGTAGTGACTGTCACCAATGAGCTGATAGTTAGGAATCAGGGAGGAGGTGCTGGTGAAGACTTTGTCCTGTCCTACCATTATGGCTGCCATCTATGTATGGGGTTATTTAAGCACAACACTCCCATAGGCATAATGATTCACAAACACTGTGCTTCGTAAATGACCATAATGCAATTATTTTCTTTGAAAAATGTTATTCATTAGCACTAATGGTGCATACACACGGTGAGATTTATTTTCTATTAGACCACTATTAGATCTGGGTCTTGGTCTAATGAAAATGTGCGAATTTGAGAAAATGTGCGATTTTGTGTTAAAAAAAAAAAAAAAATGTTGTGAGGTCACCCCTCCTGAGCATAACCAGCCCGGCTTCATTGAGCCAGACCTGGGGGGAAAAAAGCGTAGGGGTCCCCCGTATATCTGAAACCAGCCCCGGACTAGTGTGGCCAATCCCGGGATCGGCGGGATCCCGGGATTTGGCCTAAAAAAAGTCCGGGATTTCAATCCCGGGATTGGAGAATCCAATCCCGGGATTTCGGGATTAGACTGCGCATGTGCAGTCTAATGCCGGGCAGCGTCTGAGCACTCGCTCAGACGCTGCCCGGCTGTTCCCGTAACCTGACCCGGCGTGCGACCTGCGTAGCGTGACAGTAGAGGTCACGCTGCGCAGGCCACACGTCACCAGTGACCGCCTGCCCGCCTACCCTCCTCTTCTCCGCTGCCCGCCAGCACGCCGGCCTAACTCCGCCCGCCTGCCTCCGCCCACCTGCTGTCTTCTATGGAGGTGCACTTGCCGGGAGGCACCGTGCACCTCCAAACCCACTCCCGGCCGCCCGCCCGCACCCTAATGTAAGTAGATGTGCGGGTCGGCTGGGGTGGGTCCTATGGTAAAAATGTTTTTTTTTTTTTGGTGGGGATGCCAATCCCGGGATCAAGGAAATCCCGGGATTGAGCATTTTTCAATCCCGGACCCCGGGATTGAAAAAATGCCCCGGGATTGGCATCCCTACCCCGGACTCTTGGACTGATCCTGGTTTAAAAAATACGGGGGACAAAAAATCTGGGGGTCCCCCGTATTTTGAAACCAGCACCGGGCTCCAACAGCCCGCAGCTGGTTTCAGAAATATGGGGGACCACTACGCTTTTTGTCCTCCATATTTTTGGAACCAGGTCCAGCTCAATGAGCCCGGGGCTAGTTATGCTCGGGAGGGGGGAACCTCACGCCATTGGTTTTTTTTTTTTATTTAACTTTTACACATTTTTAAAGGCAGGCCTGGTACTGGCAAATTCGCCTGTCAGAACCTGGTCTGCATGTGTGGAGATTTTTAGTAACATTTTCCCATTTCATTAAATATGTGATTTGTATACTTTATAATGGGAAAACATCTGGATGCGAGTTCCGGCGTTACTAAAAATCGCACCTTCAGAATGTGCGAATTCGCGGCAAAATGCACGGTTTTTGCCGCTTTTCACATCTCATTAAACATGTGATTTCGGAAAAACGTGCGATTTCGGCCGTTTTTGTTGAAAAAAAACCCACAAAAAATAAGTTTTCGCATCTAATTAAATGTCACCCTTACTTTCTATTTGACCTCTATTCTAACTGTGTCTGGATCTGGATGTATAAGCAAAATCGAATAAAAAAATAGTGCATATCTCACCGTGTGTACCCTCAGATCCAGACCCAGATCTAATAGTGGTCTAATAGAAAATAAATCTCACTGTGTGTATGCACCATTAGGGGAGAATACAATTGCAGGTGGTAAGGCATGGGGAGTGAAAAAGGGAGGTAGCCTTTGGCTTTAACATCCATAGTTACTCAATTGCACTTCATTTTTCATTTGAGACTCTGTTTAACACCTGTTAAACTAATGGCGGTAACTCTGGATTAACGGGTGTAAACACAAAAATTCTGTGCAAACCCTCAGTTATTAGCGATTTCTTTCTGCATCTATTCAGATAAATGGTGACGGTATGGAACTAATTGAATAGTCCCAGGGGATAAATGAAGGGGTGTACACAGAGCGATTTTTGCTAGTGAGCGATTTTGACGAAGCGATTTTGTCTATGGGCAATTTTGACTATACTAGAATTAACATACTGGGTTGACATTTAATTACAGATCACTTTGGGCCTTATTTTGGTTCACTCTTTCTGACAAAATCCTTCTTAGATGGTTAAAACCATGTGCACTGCAGTGGGGCAGATGTTACTTGTGCAGAGAGAATTAGATTTGGGTGGGGTTTTACTTCAAAGTGAGATCTATATTGCAGTGTAAAAATAAAGCAGTCAGTATTTACCCTGCAAGGAAACAAATTAACTCACCCAAATCTAATTCTCTCTGCACATTTTACATCTGCCCCCCTGCAGTGCACATGGTTTTGTCCATCTAAGAAGGATTTTGTCAGAAAGAGTGAACCAAAATAAGGCCCTTAGTGAATATCTCCCTCAGCAGTGAACACCGGCAATTTTCTTGGCAACACTTTTTTACTAAGCGATATTCACTTAAGCGTGGATGCGCATTATATGTATGTATGTATGTATGTATGTATGTATGTATGTATAATCTACGTTTTACAAAGTCATTTTAAAGCCTCTTTAATTCAGTAAAATGAATAATATCAGTTAGTGTGTGACTTCTATTTCTACATTCTTCATGATTAAAAGATCTACAGTACGTAAATAACAGCATCATGAAGATAAAATGCTCTAAACAATTCTAGGGACACCTGTGCTCCCAATAATCAGAACTCAGAGGTCTGGGACCCTCATCGAATGGAAGTGATTGAACCCCCTTGTGCCATTGTCCAGCTATCCAGTACTATGGATTCACCAGTCACAGCTAAAGGTGTGGTGTACTGGGGCAATTCCCCAATCCTCTAGCGGTCATGGTGGGTCACGCGGTATCTGGGATCTTAAGTACGTGTCAAATTTTTTAACATGCTCAATTTCCCTGATCCTGCGACGGATCACCGATCATACTTAGACGCAGATCGGCACGACAAAGGGTCGGGAGTCGCGACTGCTGGTGTATGGGCACCTTAAGAGAACTTAGCTGTCAGAGAAGAGACCATTGCTGAGGTAAGGGGACAGTACTTTCTGAACAATTCAGGCGGGACCACAGTCATTCAACAAGGGGTTAAAATGGAGGTGGGAAATGTCCTCCTCAAACTTAACGGCAGGGCGAGTTCTTCTTTAGTGATCAAACATTGAATTCAATTGAATGACATAAGTGAAAATAATGACATCACATTGATAGTATTCCTTTAGCAAAGCTGCAGCAAACATTCTAGTTGTGCTCAATTTTCATTGTTAAATGTAGCCCATGTGAATACAGGAACACACTGAGACAATGCCTGACAGGCTTCCTCTAACAATGCATTTTAGTAATTGCAGACAGACATGGTAACATATAAATTTGGAGTGTCATCTCTTCTTAGATACTACGGGGCATATTCGACAATGAGTGATATTCTTGTTATCACTCAATTCGAATGATAACGGTGCTACAGCCAATCAGCAACTGGATTTTTCAAACACATGACAGTTGGAGCTAACTGGCGGGAATGATTGGCTGGAATTTGAAATGAGCGATAACAAGGATATCACTTGGTGCTAAATCTACCCCTACTGTTTGTCAGTATTTTGCAGGGAAAGGGATAGTGATGTGGATAGAGGTGTAGTTTTATGGTCTCCACAACAGACCGCTACAACTTACTGGATCTGTCATACATAAACTGATCCTGATTGCATCTGACAAAGCAAAGCACAAGAAATACCTCCACTAAATGAATGCAAGCAGGGGGTTAGTGTCCTCCGGGGCAGACATCATAAACCATATGGCAGTGATGAGAGCATGGAACAAAGACGTGTCATTTATGTAACACAGGGAACACGTGAAAGTGATGGGACGTTCCTTAATGGACTGGAAATGCACTTACCTTTCTCTCCGATAGTTTCTTTTCATGTTAAAGAAGAAACAAAGAATTACTGAGACATTCATTTATTTCCAGCTATCTCTATAGCGCACACATACTGTATTCCGCAGCGCTGTACAGTTACATACACACTAGTGTTCCCTTTTCTTGCCTGAAGCCAAGTTATCCACCAGTATGTTTTCTGATTATGGGAGAAACCCAGGAGGAAAGCCACGCAAACATGGGAAGAACATACAAACTCCATCCAGACATGGCCTTGGTTGCAATTGAATCATAAACTATGTGCTAGCAAAGATAACCGCCGCGCCGCAATGCTTTTCCAGATTTTACATTTCTGCTAGTTCAGTGTTCATTTGTATTGGGAATGTGGTAATGACTACCACAGAACTTATTTAGATGGGCCGCTACACACTCAGCAAAATGTGATCATTACAGACGATGCCCACCTACTGTATAAGCTATTTATCTTGGAATTACCCCCCCCCCCCCCATACATAATCAGACCTGCAGGAGTTTAGGTCTTTATTTACTAAAGTACAGTTTTTTAAAAGTGGAGTTGTTGCCCATGGCAACCAATCACACATTGAATCTAGGGTCCGATTAAGGATCGCTTGCAGCGATCTGAATTCGGCCCCAGCCCCGATGGCTGGGCTTTGGGCATTTCTGCACATGTGCAAACCCCGTCAGCGAACGGCTTTGACGAGTTACACACTTGACGGGCCGTACTCTGCGGGGAGGGAAGGCCGGATGCCGAAAAACCGGGGCTCCTCCATGGAATGCCCAGCGGTTTATAAAATTCCCCATGATAACGCTGAACGTTCCCATGGGTATGCAGGCGGGCCGATGCCTGCCGGGGGCAAGCGGCTCACGTCATAGGATGTCAGCTGTCCGACCCGTCTTCGTCCTAGCGCTCGTAAATAAAAGTCAGCGTAAAGGACCGCTGTTTAGGGAACAGTAATGATTTACCACCATACTGTGAATCTGATTTATATATCAAAACTATGTCTGTAGCAGTTGGGGACGAGGGAAACAAAGACTTGTTTGTATAAAGGGTGGACCTAGTCTAACTGTAGGCACCTGAGTGTGTATACAGTCGACGGATCTACGATTAACAAATTCCCCATTATGGTTGACCACACTTAGTCAACCCCCTCTAGTTAGACGCCTAAAGATAGTCAACCGCGTCAAGATCGACAGTAATGAAAGTTAGACGCAAGCGTTAGAGCGACGGGAGCGGGGTCGATGGTCATATCATTTTTTACGTTGTTTTGGTGCCGAATGTCAAAGGTTGACTTGGTTCATACATTACTATCCAAGTGGACGTAGAGTGAGATTATAATAGTGTGCCCATCGAAGCAAGGCGAGTGCAGCGAGCCATTCGAGGGGACACGGGGACCCCTGTGGCATTCGGCACCAAAATAAACATGAAAAACTCATGTCAACCATTGTGACCGTCGCCCACAATCCCATCGCTCTAACAATCCCATCACTGGCATCTAACTTCTGTTACTGTCTATCTAGACACGATCTACTATCTTTAGGTGTCTAACTAGGCTAGTTTGACTAAGTGTGGTCGAGCATAACATGGCCAATCAAGACAGCTTCTATCCACTATACTATAACCACCTGAGTGTGAGATGAAACTGGAGAGTGATCCTGCCCCTCAGATCATATACATGTGTGATCAGCGTAAGTGTAACCAATACGCTGTGTAGACAGAGGGCTGGAATTCACAGACCTACTGTGTTTAATAAAGTGAGTTGTGAATCCTCCTTTAGTGAGAGGTGTGCACTGCATTTACGTAATGTAGCCCTGATGCCAAACACATTATTTTCGCAAATAGCTAGCCATTCTGACATAAGCAATCTCGGGGGTGTGAGTGGAGAGGTACAAGTGTTCCGGGGCCATTTGTAGCACCCCTTCTGGCTGCTGCGCTGTCACACTGCCCACTGCTGCTGGAGACCTGTGTGAGTGGCACATCTGCCCGCCTGGCTTCCAGCGCATTATTTTCTGTTTGCACTGGGCGTGATATTGGCTGGTAACAGCCCTGCAAGTGTAGTAGATGCCCATGTGACAATGCTACACGCCGGTAACCTGCCATGAAGCTCTGCACCGATACATTTCTGCACATTATCATACATCCATGACCACAGCTAACACAGAAACATACATTACATGCGGCAGAGTCACTTACTTGTAACCCCAGGCGGTAATCCCTAGCACCAAGACCAACACTAGCATGGTGCCAGCAATTGCTCCTATGATTATGTTTGTACTAACAACTCCTGAAAGATAAACATATACGTACAGTTAGTTACCATTAGTGGATATTACTCCTGGCACAATCTGGGGCTGTCTACTCATGACCTAGAAGAGATCCGAAGATATATATCTGGGCTAAGAGTAAAGGTGCGTACACACTGGACAATTGGGGGGCGATTCAGACCTGCTCACTAGGATGGCGCCCCTCCGAACGCACGTTCCCCCCCACACATCCACTCGCATGCGGCCGCACAGAGGAAAAATCATTTGATGGTCGCTCACCATGAAACGATTTTTCCTCCCTTCGCAGATAAAAGTAACCCTGGACTTACCTTTATCCTGCATGGTGATGGCCGAACTGGGGGTGGGCGCTGATGTCATGTGACGACATCCACCCGCCCCAAACAGGCAGGGCCATGCCTGTGTTTTTGCAGGTGTCTGTCCAGCGTTTCGATGACCGCACCCAACGTTTTTGTGGGCATGCTCCTAAAACACTGGGTGGACCCCAGCGACAGCCCCCTGGTTGCCCATCATTTAGCGAACACCACGGCAAGTGTGACACTTGCTGAAGGCGTTCGCTCTGGGGGTTTGTGCAAGAGCGACTATGCCCCACCATCGGGGATGGGGCTGAATTTGGAAAGATGCAAATCGCGTACTTTAGTCCCGCCCCCTCCTCGAACTGCAAGATTTGCATACTGGGGGGCGGGACTTGATGACATCTACATCAAGCCCCGCCCCCTGAAGTGCTGCTGAAATGTGTGTTTTTATGCTCCTGCAACCAAACATCATTTGAGATCCTTAATTCAATATCAAAGAAAATGGACCTGTAGTCCGGGCGTGGTGACATCCAGTGTATATGCTAATAGCTCATGTTTACGGTTGTACTTGCGCTGCCTGTAATATGCTGTAAGTAGCGATTTACACTTGTCAATGTTCCGGAGTCCACATACTGCTCGTTATCACCGTGATCTATTTCCCATCTACACAATGTAAATACCGACCTTCATCAATCAGCTCTTTATCCACTTTAGACCTGTCTTTGTAAGGGAAAAAGGTACTGCAGTCATCGCCGGTATAGTATTGGTCACAGACACACCTCACTTCATTGCTGCATACCTGCAAATAGCAACAAAAAAAAAAATGGAAACTTTATTACATGATGTAATATGAGACGCAGGAGTGCGCATTGTTAATGATATACACACTGGTCAATATACATGAAAATGTCATTACGGTAAGTGGAGGTGTTGCTCAAAGCATATTATTTGTCATTTATCTAGCACCTTCTAGGAGATAATAGCTAGGTTGGTTGCTATCGGCAACATCTCCACTTCTAAACACATGAACATGGAGCAGGCTATATATTCCGGGATATCTGCACATGGGCAGTGCCAGAGTCTGCTCACCTGCGCCACCCGTGTAAGAGAAGGGGCCCACAAGGAGCCAGCAATGGGCCCCCTCCTCTTTTAGCTCCCCCTATTCTCAGAATTAGCAGCCTCTGTACCTACCCCATTTCCAGAACAAATTTTGTTTGTGCTTCCCAAACATGAGCTGAAATTGAAAGGATCAATCGGCAGACATCTGTGTTCCAGACACATCATCCCTGTGCCACATGGCGTGCCATCTTCTACATAGCCAATGTCAGTCTCCTCGTCCAGCTTCACATGCCCACCGCTGAGGAGACGGAATGCATTACACAGAGTTACTTACAGCAGCAACTGTCACCAACACAACTGCCTGCACCTAATGGGTGTTATTTGCTACTGGAGGGGGAAGCCACTAGTCTGTGCGTCACCAATAAAAAGCGGCTGGGAATACACTATACGATTTGCGGTAATGATATGCAAGATATCTATATCGTTAAAGATGTGTGGTCCCGTGGATCGTTAATGAGAACTCCTATAACCCAGTCTGAACATGCCGTCAAATCTGAAGATATAGTCAGTGACTGCATAATCGGCAGCGGTCCTGGTGACTTCACTGGACGATATTGATACCGCCTATATAATTAATAATTAGTGTCGCATATCGTATAGTGGTTATAGGGCTTATGAGAAAGAAGTTACAGTTATTTACTCCAAATGGGCCTGATTCAGGGGTGGAGGCAGCTGCAGTCTATTTGAAATAAGTGTTCACCAAAGTGCTTGTTCTTACTAGCACTTATACAGTAAGTTATCAGTGGGAGCACCCCCTAGTGTGAGAATATCAGCATCAATCTATATAATATATCCAGCAATTACCAGTGCAGGGTTGGGGAGACAACACTCCCCTATATACCTTACCTGCAATTTAACAGTTTTCCTTGATGTAAGACAGAGGACATTGTAATTGGTCCGTCAAGTTCACCCAGTCGTGGCACACTGGAAATGTCTGTACACAGCAGATAACCACAGAGGACGTCCCTGTGTGGCAGACAGGCATACAGTACATGTAATACACAGATCCGCAGCGCATGTGGTTACGTTATTAAAGGGTTAACATGAAGATGGAGAATGCATCTAGTGATCTACTAATCTGCACAGATACCAGTTTGAGGAACACAATGCTTGCTGCAGATTATCTTACATAACATTGCATGCCAGCAGGAGCGCCTCTTACTGTTTGCTGCACTGTATCCACGTGTCCTTGTTTCTGCCACAATTGCCTTTCTCCGTTCCTTCAATATTCAGCTTTTCATAACAATATCTGTCTGCAGCTGCCACCTCTGGAAGGAAACACAGACGTTATACATGAAATATCCTCCTTACTGTATATACCAGGCTGCTCTGTCATATAACAGGCCACAGGTGTAAAATAAAGCACTGCAAAGCTATGTAGACAATTTGTCGACATTTCGAATGTTAAAAACGGTACTCTTTACCTAGAAGGGCGCCCATCGCGGCCATCGCATGTAATAAAAAATCGCATGCGATGCGACCGACGCGATGACCGCGATTTCCCATAGGGAACAATGTTAAATGTCCCAATTGACCCGATTTTCCATAGGGAACAATGTTAAATGGCCCACAGAGGCCAAATAGGCACCCTGAAGTGTGAAATGGCCCCCACAATTGTTAACGCCACCCCACGATCAACGTCACAGACTATCATTACTTAGAAAAAATCGCTTAGTCAAAATCTGCAGTGCACCTAGACAAAATTGCTAAGTCAAAACTGGCCATTAGCCAAAATCTCACCGTGTGTACAGGGCTTTAGTGTAAGAAATCATCTTAATAATATTGTTTTACCTACGGAACTACGGTTCCCAGCAAGCCTCCCCCGCATGCTGGTACTTGGAGAACCACAAATACCAGCATGTGGGGTATTAAAGGGCCCGCTAGTGCCTGTAGTTCTACTTGTAAAACAAATATTACAATAAAGACATGACACACACCTAGAAAGTAAACTTTTATTACACATCAGCACAAAGTATATCAGAAGCTTATACACCCAACTTGTTCATGTTTGATATGTTGCATACAGATTATCCTTGATATTGGATGGTGACATTATTCAGCAAGAATAGCTAATGCTGACACTAATGCACAGCAGCTGGATGCTACTGAGCTCCCCAAGGGATAATAATGGCATCATCTTCTCGCTTGACTACAACACGCACTCATGGTGCCCACACAGACCCTTCTTATGTGCTGGGATCACCTGGTTACAAAGAAACTAATTTGCAAGAGATCTTTTAATAAGTAATAATTATATATATATATACTTACTGTCGCCCCAGATGTATTTACACTGTCTGTCTCTGGTTTTACATCTCCCACCAGAACAAAGACCCTGAGAGAGAGAGAGGGAGAGGGGGGGGGGGGGGGGGGGGTGCAGTCATTTACTGTATAGTATCTTCAACATATGTATCACACTGTATTACAATCTACAGTATGTGCATGAAAAAAAAGAGTGACAATAGACACCACCCATTTAATCCACCATTTGCAACAATATTGGTCCCATTCATCATTAATCCAATTTTCACTGCAATCTAGGTGCTATATTACATTCTCAACATCGCAGAAACCAGTACAAATTTTGAAAGGGGGCGTGGCCACTGATAAAGGTGTGTGATCACGCCCTCTTTCCTACACTGTCCATGGACAGTTGGAGACCCAGAAAACCACCACAAAGCCCTTTTTGGCTGGTACAGGCCATAAAAAAAAAACAGTACAGTATCGGCCAAAAAGGTACAGTTGGAGGGTATATTATTGCCCAGGATTGAATCACTAAATGCGATCAACGTACACCCGCAGGGACAGGGGCGCTGAAAGGAGGTTTCCCTACGATGTCTTGTAACGTACAACATCCAATTCCGGAGCAGGGTTTTAGGAGGCATCTGCAATGTATAGCCTATTGGCTACAACGACCTTCTGCCATTGGTAGCTGTAGGGTCACGCTTGGGAATGCTGGCCAATCCTGAGGTTGGTAAATCTCACAGTATTGCATCTCTCATAACAACCTATGGGGGACACCAGCTGCTGGTGGGAATTATATAGTCTCTAAAAATTAGGGATCGGATTCCGAGCTGATGTTCACATACAGTAAACGGACAATCTTTCTAGACTGCACATGAGACTTCGTCCCTGAATAGTCGCACAACGCATGTCTCATGGTGTCTGTGGACAGATTCATCAGAAGTGACTCTGGAATAATTGGGCGTTCCTGGGGGGGGGGTCATTATATCGACATCGGAATTCTGACCGTTAAATGCCCAACAGTCGGGATCCTGACTGACAGGGACTTTTCTCCCTTGTTGGGGTCCACACCCCCATAGAGGGAGACTCGAACCTACGGCGAGCTCAGCGATTCCGCAAGGGGCTTTGTTGCGCCCATCGTTCTCATTCGCTGGATCACTGTAGAATGGGCCAGAGTTCAGAAGCTGTTGGGCAGTTTTGCCGATAACAGCTGTGGATTGTCACAATCCTGGCCGTAGATTGACAATCCATGGCAGTTTTAGCGGACACGCCTGCCTTTTCGCCAATCGGCAGGCAGGACATTGAATCCAGCCTGCCGATTTGCTGTCGGGCAAACCGCAAATGGGCTAGGATCACGGCTGTCGGGAGGGACCAATGGTCGTGATCCAGGATTGCATACCCCTCTAAATGTCCTCACATCTATCAGCCTCATTTACTATAAACGTCACAGAACTGAGAAGCCTGTTCCCTTACGTGGCAACAGCCACTAACAGGACAGAAGCAGAATCAGAGTAGTGACAGGCTATATGATAAGGCGAAATGATCACCGTGGAACTAAGAGTGACATACATCAGAAAGCACATACGCACCTGTTTGTCTTCACATTGATATCCATCCAGTTTATGTATATTTGGTGGGCACTAAAAGAAAGTGGACATACAACATATTTAGTATATAATATTGTAATTTAGGTGAACCAGAGTGAATTTAATATAAAATGTATATATATTTCCACAAATCGCATATGTAGTACTATGTACAGGCTGTCAACCTAGCCAGTGTCGACCTAATGCTTGTGTCGAACCAACATCCCTGTCGACCTTAGTCAGCTACTTGGTAACATTTGTCAGGATGTAATCAATTCCAGCTTTAAAAGACATGAAAACAGATGTGTATTATGTTCCCATGTGACATCTGTGTGACCAATCACATTGCAGAATACAAAGTAGAATATATGTATATAATTTGAGAGATGTTACCTGGCTGGAATTTCCGGTACACATTTCTGGGATATCACAGTCATTCACGGCTTCCCGACACAGCATTTCCTTAGGGTTAAACTTAAAGAGACATTCAGTTATATGACAATATTAAATCACAAATAACGAGACTGTAAAGCAGATGGGTCATTGTAATATTTATCTAAATAGATTGGATGGCTACCCGGTATTTTAGAGACATTACTTTGAGTGTAGAATCTGAGCAATAACAGGATCTAGTGTAAGACCGACGTGATAATGACACTTAGCTAGACTGCCAAATTGCTTTAGTATCATCCAGTTAGGTCACCTGCATGGGTTGCTAAATTGGGACAGTGATCATGTTGTGCAGAGTGACAAGGCTGAGCATATGGCCACAACGGAGGACCGAATCAATTTGAATAAGGCCCATAGGCCGACCTCCCTGAATGGGTCTCCAATAGTAATTATCAGTGAAATCATTAATCATGCCTGTTCCCCCTTACAGGAGGCTGTACTTAGACCATGTTGATTTACCTTGCAGTCTGAACAACACAGCCCGTCGCTGCACTGAGAGCCCTCTGTTAACATGCATTTCTTGCAGCACTCTCCTCCCTCTGCTGCGCACTCCTGCAGAGCACAAGAACAATTCCATTACAAATGGATCATCATCACTTTCAAACTGTCATTTAAGGCGGTTGTCAAAGAGATGCTTTAAATCCCAGCATCATATATTCAGAATGTGCTTCCAAACTCAGAATGCTAAAAACATCTGCTAAAAATGCCAGCGTCACTCTCATTTGTTATATAAATTTAAATAAAAATGTTGTGTAAAAAAAAAAATTCCTATATAAGGTAAACATTACAGCTCATAATGATGAATAAAAATTTCCACACCTATTTTGTCACATTCCCTCAAAGGGTTAACCAGAAACGTGAGAAAAACTGCCAGCTTGCAATTCCAAGCATCTGTGTATAAAGACCCATCATTGGTTGCACATCATTCCATAATGCAGTAAGTTAGATGCCTGAGCCCTTGCAGCTGTATACAGGATCGCAGTAACAGGCTAAGACCCGCCTTGAAATGGGTGTGACAGACCTGTGCTTTTGGTGCCACTCCCACAAATGACCCCTGACTGTCAATCACATTGCGAGTGAGTACTATAATGTAATGAGTTGTTTCATATCCAGTCCCGTCCACAACTATATATCAGTATATCTATTCAGTACAATGTGCTGATTATTTGGTACCGCAATAGTGCCGCAATCACACTCTTCCCCAGCTTCCACAAAGCCATTGCCACACTCGGGAGGATCCAAAAGCTGTAAGAGAAAAACACAATCAGTATAAGTAACATAAAAATTCAGTCAGAGATCTAAATTGGAATACACTATGCAAAAACACAAATCCAGTAGTATGGGCCTCATATCCAGAAGGACATATGGGTGCCAGGCGACCGCTTGCTTCCTTCTGCCATGCACTGGGTGCCAATGCGTCTTTGTTTACCTACAGGTAAACTACCGGCTGCTTTTACATGTAGTACACAAATACTTGGTGGCTAACTTCTTACACACTAATTTACAGTTGGTATAGTGATGCGCTCCCTTCCCAATTCTAAATCTGTCTGCAGATAACATTGTAATTCTAAGTAGCGCACCTAAAATGGCTGCCTCTCCTGGATCCTTTGCAGGTAGGATGGGTAAACTTTGAAACTGATGACTCAAAATGGCTGACTCACATTGTATTATATTCACGGTTCCTGTATTTTAAAATGTAAACCTCTGTATTCTATGTATCTATATCTATAAAGCGCCTTGAGACCTATTGCAGAGAGGTGCAATAGAAATAAGATTATTAATATTGTTTGGAATTGTTCAGCCTGGAGAGCAACGTGATCTTGCTGAGGTGTAACCCTTTCCTTGGATTCACTGTGGGGGAGCGCCAATGCCAGGTATTGCCTTTTTAAAAAAGTGCTAGAAAAGTGGGGTACTTGTATATTATCACGGCGCCCACTAAGCAAATAGCTTAGTGGGCTATTCTGCATAGAAAAATCGCATCGCGTACCGTCTATAGTGCTGTGCGATATCCATGTTAACTTCACAGGACTGCTTATACAATGAGATATCGCATAGGATGGCATGGCACAAAATGCGATGCGATGCGATATTTCATTGTATAAGCACCCATTCCATGAGATGTGATGGGTGCTTAGTATGACATGTGATGCAAGCACCTCTGCCATTGTTTGCATCACCCCCAGTATCCAAATCAGCCCGAAGCAAGACGAGCGCAGCGAGCCCCGCGAGGAGCGGCGGAACGCGTCCTCCGACCTTTTCATACCCCCACTATCCACGTCGGAGTGAAGTTGATCTTATATTGTGTGGCGAGTGCAGCGAGCCACCGAGCCCGAAACGTGGCGAGCGCAGCAAGCCCTGCGAGGGGACGCGGAATACATGTAAAGTAATCCGCGGGGCTCGCCATGCTTTGGGCTCGGTGGCTTGCTGCGCTCGCCACACTATATAAAATCAACTCCACGCCGACGTGGATAGTGGGGGTATGAAAAGGTCGGAGGCGCGTTCCGCCTCCCCTCACCACACTATATAAAATCAACTCCACGCCGACGTGGATAGTGGGGGTATGAAAAGGTCGGAGGACGCGTTCCGCCGCAGCTCGCCATGCTTCGGGATTTCCTGGATAGTAGGGATGTATCTCGGACTGACTAAGTTAATTCAGAAACCACAGTTACACATAAAACACTGCAGAAACCCTATTAAGTACTGAAATCGCATCGCATCCCTTTATATGTGAACATGCGATGCGATTTCACTACGTTGCCGTACGTATGTTAAGTGGGCGCCGTGATAATACACAAGTACCAAAAGGGGTTCCCAGACTGTGTGCCTAGGCACCCTGGGGTGCCTTGGGATGTTTGCACGGGTGCCTTTGGTTGGTGGTACACAAACAAAATACAATATTTATGCTCAAAGTTATAGGAAAATCCAGTTCTAGTGGTTGCCAATCATAAAATGTATGGACAATTAGAACCACAGCTATGTTCTCTACCACATAACTGAACTTGAGGGTGACAGTTCAGCAAAATTTACTTTATTTGTTTATATATTCATAAGAAACTTTTTGACTAGGGGTGCCTTGAACAAATGCTGATATTCTAGGGTACCCTGGTCAAGAAAGCTTGGGAACCACTGCTCTAGAACAAAAACTCCGAACTGTTCTCAATTTAAAACTTTCTTAAATATTTATATTTTGTGATATGAGGAATGATTGTTATTTTTTGCTGCAGCTGCATTAAATAACCGCTTATCGGGCTAGTTCCTGTTACCATATTGTAACCAAAAAACATAGGAAAGTGGGTTTGCTTCACCCAGCAATAATATACTGTATACTGTGGATTACTTTTCTTTATTTGGGTAGGCCTAATCCATACATCTGGTCACCACACCAAACGAGGCTAAACATACCTTGGAGGGCATATTGAACAGGCAGGCACCACCGCCACTGTTCAGAAACTCATGGTACTCCTCGATGTCACAGGTGGAAAATTTGCTCGGGAGATAGTAGCTGGAAAACAGGGCATGCGCATTGTAACTGGCCAGCTTTATTCATAAACATCCGAGAAACAATTGCTACATAGCCGGGGAGTTGTGTGTCTGGGTTGGGTATTCCATACAGCATATAAAAATCACATAAAATACAAAGCTTCTTACTCTTTTTTTTTTTTTTAAGATAGATGAATGTTGAAAATGATTATTTTATTTAAACAAACCGAAACAGATATTAAGTTTTTTCTTTGTTGAAGGCTCTGTTCTCATAGGTCCTCCTACTACTCCTCTTCCTAAACTATTCTCCCTGCTGTCTATTTCCCCCTCCCGGCCTTTCATCCCACCTAGTGTGGCCAATCCCGGGATCGGCGGGATCCCGGGATTTGGCCTAAAAAAGTCCGGGATTTCAATCTCGGGATTGGAGAATCCAATCCCGGGATTAGACTGCGCATGCACAGTCTAATGCCAGGCAGCGTCTGAGCACTCGCTCAGACGCTGCCCGGCTGTTCCCGTAACCTGACCCGGCGTGCGGCCTGCATAGCGTGACAGTAGAGGTCACGCTGCGCAGGCCACACGTCACCAGTGACCGCCTACCCGCCTCTTCTCCGCCGCCCGCCAGCACGCCAGCCTGACTCCGCCCGCCTGCCCGCCTCTTCTCCGCCGCCCGCCTGCCTCCGCCCGCCTGCTGTCTTCTATGGTGGTGCACTTGCCGGGAGGCACCGTGCACCTCCAAACCCACTCCCGGCCGCCCGCCCGCACCCTAATGTAAGTAGATGTGCGGGTCGGCCGGGGTGGGTCCTATGCTAAAAATGTGTTTTTTTTTGGTGGGGATGCCAATCCCGGGATCCCGGGAATCCCGGGATTGAGCATTTTTCAATCCCGGATCCCGGGATTGAAAAAATGCCCCGGGATTGGCATCCCTAATCCCACCATCTCCTCCCTGCTAGTCCTCTTCCCCGGGGTTTTCATTCAGAAATTTAGTGTGGTGGTCAGTAGCAGTAAGCGGACTTGTCCTCTTCCTGTCCTGACCCTTTCCTTGCACTGTCCCCTTCTCATTGGCTGGCAGCTTGTCAAATAAAAGGATGTCCATCGACAACCAATGGTTTTATATCCATCAATGGTCAATGGCCTATTGCAAGTGTTTTTTTTTTTGCAATGCTGTCCTGATGGCCGCTGTCTGCACATGCCCATGGCCCATCAATGGTTTTCTACCAACAGATTAAACCCATAGAACATCAATGTAAACCCTCTCCATAGCCATCACTAGTCCAATCCTCTACCAGGCTTAGCTGCAGTAAGAGACCTGGATCACATGATGCACCGTACATGAGTCACTGTGAGTGCAACAAACAATGATGATGCTGAGAGCCACTGCATCACATGGTCTGCTATGGGAACCGCAGGTGTTCTATCGCGGCTGGCAGAGGGCTGGACAACAAATCCACCAAGGAGAAAGTAAAACATGGTTATCATAATCCAGCTCTACTCCCGCATATACGCTACTTCAGCCCTATACACGTCTGATTGGAATTCCAAAATATACAAAATTTATTGTCTACGGTCCAGGACCAAATACTGTCTGAGAAAACTTAATAAACTGAATTAAACTAAACTACAGTCATACAATGGGAGGTATACATGAACAATGTCGAAATTCGGGACAAAAAAACAAAACACTAAAAACTCATGTTGAGATTTTGACCGTCCACCTAAGCCCGGAAGACCTTCAGTGGTGGACCCGAGAAATGAACCACACGACATCTGCATCAAGATGCGTGTCACGCGCTGCAAAGCTGGGAAACCGCTAGCCTGAATTATTATGGCTGCAATATGGAGGAACAACTCAAGTACCTATTAGCAAAGCAGATGAAGGTGGTGCGTCCTGGCAACAATATGCTGTAAAGCGAATGTTCTAAGGCCTGTTCTTAAATTACGCATCTAAAGGTTACTTCACTAGAAAAGACAATTTACAACCCCCCAAAAAAA
Organism: Crinia signifera; assembly: GCF_055691185.1. Taxonomy (NCBI): domain Eukaryota; kingdom Metazoa; phylum Chordata; class Amphibia; order Anura; family Myobatrachidae; genus Crinia; species Crinia signifera. Next base: position 298,449,889 of record NC_139221.1, on the reverse strand, counting down.
TATTGAATGCTTATTTTCTCATTTTCCAAAGCATTTAGTAGCTGATAATCGGATTAGCTATTCTTTCCCAGCCCTTTAATCTTTTATGATATCAACTCTATTTATCCCCTGCGGTTGGTGCGTAACATGAATACAAAGACTTAATAGGATCAATCTGAGATGCGGCTCTCATGAGTAAGATCACAAACACTAAAAGCAAAAGAACCGCTTTGATAAATAATGTGTAACAGGGGCCTCCATTATACATCAATACACGGGGTCCGTCTGATTGGTAACACAAAGGTTAGACGTAGGAAATAATTGGTCAAGCTTTGGAAAAGGGTAAAAGAATGCGCTGTCTGACAATTAGGAGGAGCTGGATCAATTCATTGTTACGGCTAAGTCCTGAGAAACACTGACGCACAGTGGAACATGAGTTTAATACCATGCATGCAACGAAAGTACGGTATTAAGCAACATGGCCGACTTGTTTCTAACTGTTTGTATTGGCCCTGTAGAGTCTTCAGTTTGATAAGTACTTTTATTTTTTTTTAGTTCTGTGTTCTATGTACATCTTTAGGATAAAAAGTTTTTTTGCGAGTGAACTTGAATAAGGGCCATTAGTTCTAGTGCCATGGACAGGCTGGAAGAGAGAAGTAAGGTGAACAGCGCAATGAACTTGCGGGCGGAGTCACCGTGGCAGCGGCTGAGATTCGCACTAAAGTGTTCAATGCCCCATGGGGCTGGGAACACTGTTGTGCAAAGTGGGGTTAGTCTCAGCCCATATAGTGCGTGTCACTTCAATCAGGTGCTGTTGCCGGCATTAAAACACAGTTGCAACGGTACATGGCACCCTTCGTGCTGGATTGAATTGTCCCCTTAAAGAGTTTTTAGTAACGGGCAACCGCTTGGGACCTTTTACCTAAACGATTCAAAGAAAATATTTGATAAAAATGATTTAGTTGTTACCCAATGTCTTCCATGATGCAGCCAGACCATTTGTCTTCACACGGGCACTCCCCTGAAATACCAAGAAACACAGATGTACCTAAATACAGCACTATTACATTTATGTTCTCCTTCTGCAACGTACACCTCAATAACCTCTGGTGTTGAGTAAGCAGCTACAGTCATACTTCAGGGAGATGTTACTGATATACGCCAAGCAGGGAGTGAGCTGCCAGGTCTAGTGCAGCACTGCTAACAACTGGCATCTTTATTTACTGAAATGCATCATAAATTGCAACGCAATGCAGCTAGGACGCATGAGGAGACTGCACTGATTAATGTGATATAGGACAACAGAACTGCTTTTTCACCAGAGACTCAGGGCGGTATTCAAAGTGAATACCGGCGACGTGCAGCGAATCCTGTTTAGGATTCGCTGCACATTCGCCACTGCTCGCTGCGTTCCGGAGCCTCGCCGGCTCCGGTATTCAACGAGTCAGGGGCTCGCTGCCCCTGACTGGCGAATTTGAGCTCCTGCGGCGGACGCCGCAGGGAGCCTGAGGACGGTGGCAGGCAGGGAGATGGAAGTCTCCCTGCCTGCCCCAGAACGTTTGTGGGGGGGAGGTGGGCTTCCCGGGTGCCAGCAGGGGACCGGGTATATTCACTACACCCGATCATGAATATGTAATGATCGGGTGAAGTGAATATATGAATATCTAATGAGCGGCTCAGCTCCCGGCCCCCTGCTGGCTGGTCTGTGTAAAAAAAAAAAAATATATATTTTTTTTTAATTGAATATATATTCATGTGCTTACAGCACATGAATAAAAATAGCATGCCCCTCCTCAGAATAAAATTCCAGATTTTTTTACACCAATTGTAAAAAACAAAACACTTTATTTTAAAAGTTCACCTTCCACTTCACCATAAAAAGATAGCGATTGCTACTCGGTGAATCATGGCGAAAAAAACCTTAAAATGTATTCGCCATCTGGTCATTGAATAGGGTGATTCACCGTTTTAGTCAGAAATTCGCCTTACAGTACAAAATCGCCATAAAAACCTGGCGAATCAGCCTCATTGAATACCGCCCTCAGTTGCACACAGATATACAAGTGCTGCAAATCATATTAATCTGCAAGATCTCCTAGTTGCATAGTGTTGTGTTGTGTATATACGTTTTTGCCAAAAATGAAGCAAAAAAAAGACGCACAAAGCTATAAAACGCTCACACGAGATAGCCCATTTACTATTGAACTTACCATTTAGCCCCTAGGCTAGCCAGTAACTATTCTTTTCCTATAGAGGGGCCCTTTCTCTATAGCTTCACTTGTCAACCTGATAATTAGACTCCTCCCCCCCCTCATTGGTTGCTATAATGTGATGGGTTCCTGTTGGTTATCTCCGGCCCTCCTCAATATATAATGGAAATTTGTCACCCGGTGCCTTCCTTTTGGGACATAAGTCCTTGTAATAGAATATAACGGCGATAAAGGCAGCAGTCATGGATTTTTCGAATGCAGAAAATATGCAACTTTTATTGCAGACACAGGTCCAACATGTTTCGGGCTTTGTGGCCCCTTCTCAGGGAACTTGAGGACAAAGCTCGAAACATGTCTCTCTCTCTCACTGGGATATGGTCATTGGGTCTACAGCAACTAGCATTGGGTCGACATGGGTGTAGGTTGACAGGTCATTAGGTCGACACAAGCATTAGTTTGACATGGGCAAGGTCAACAGTCAAAAGGTTGACATGGGGTTTTTCCCTTTTTTTTTGAGCCGACATGCAGCATTTCATGCCCTACCATCCACTAGGGCAGGGCTGGGCAACACCGGCCCTCCAGATGTTGATGAACTACACATCCCAGGATGCTGTGCATTAGTTTTGCTATGTGGCCATGCTGAAACTGATGCAAGGCATGCTGGGATGTGTAGTTCATAAACATCTGGAGGGCCGGTGTTGCCCAGCCCTGCACTAGGGCGTGGTGTGAGAATAAAATATTGTGCCGAGCATAGCGTGGCAATGTGCCCGAAGTATTGCGAGCGATGTGGTGCACTTCAAACTGTGTCCATGTCAACATTCAGGAAAAAAATCTGGTGAAAAACCCCATGTCAACCTTGCCCATGTCGACCAAATGCTTTTGTCGACCTAATGACCAATCGACCTATACCCATGTTGACCTTGCTGCCTGTCGACCTAGTGGTGTCGACTTAGTTGCTGTAGACCGAACAATCCCAACCCCTCTCACCCACCCCCTCTGAGGTTAAGAACCGCCAGTGACCGCTAGAGGTCACTCGATGGCCCAAATTACTCCTTCGCAAAAAGTGAAACCAAAATGATCTGTTTCAAACACGCTGAATATATGGACAGAGGGAGCTGTGCAGACAGAGATTGGAGGTAGGAGCAGATAGGGACTACGCCGTCATTTTGACAGGCTTTCAACTACAAGACTACTGGAACAATTACAGTAGGTTACATACCCCTCATTATTTTCTTTTTATCGGAGAAAATGCCCAAGTTATGTGCCAGCGACTGTGCCAGGGTGACCGCCAAGACATCCGACCGGCCAAACTAGGAAAGGAGAAAGGGACAATTGTTAGTGATTATGCAATAAGTAAGAATATTAACCCTGATTCACGTTTAGCTGCTCAGGATTGTATTATCCTAATACAAGAATGGGGAAACACGGAGCAGGAGGCAGAAAATAACTTTTCCTCTTTTCATTCATTTCATTGCTTTCAATGTATTCCATTTTTTGCCAGCTGTGGACATAATGTATAAAACACTTTAATTCATGAAGATGAAAATGTTTTGAAAAAGGGCTAAAATGTGGTTATCCTATTATCTATAGAGGAAACTTGGCACTCCAACTTTTGTTGAACTACACATCCCAGCAGGCCCTGCAACAGTTTTGCTATTTGGCCATGCTTAAACTGTTGCAGGGCATGCTGGGATGTGTAGTTTAACAACAGCTGGAGTCCCTATTCATGGCAAACTGAATGTAGTATTCTACTAATATCTACAATAGTTTGGCCACTGTTTCACTACAGTCCTGGACTGATATCTATGATACTTATTGAATAATGATGGAATAGCAGCATCCATTCCTGCTAATGAATCCAAATCAATTTTAAATAAAGACATTTATAGCAGAATAACTTGGACCCTTATTACGGTAAGAGGTATAGGAAAATACAGTAAGAATAAATAGTGCCTTTTGTGTAATATATATATATATTTGGTGGAGCCTAGCAGTTCACTACTCTGACTGACAGAATAAATATCATTTGTTTTCTCATCAAGAATATTTGTTTCTATATCCGTATACACTACGACTAGTGGATACTACGCCTATAATTATAGGTTCAACAAGCCTCTACAGCCAAATAAATATTGCGCTACTTAGGAGTTTCCTAGATTTCTACCACAATTTCGTGTGTCTATCACATTATGCCATGCCCCTGAGGAAGTCGTGTGAACGACGAAACGCGTTGGGCTCATTTGTCGTTTATGAACATTCATCTACCCTGTATACATACAGATCATCATATCTTCAGCTCACAGTATCTGAAATTGAACCTTGTGTTTAAACTGCTATGCTCCTGTGAGCATCTTTTTTTTTTTTAATAAATTGTTTTTTAAAACGTTTGAATTGTACAGCCTAAATTGTATAAGGTTTATATAGCGCACCCTGAATACTCCTTCTTTCTCTATATATATATATATATATATATATATATATATATATATATATATATAAGGTGCTGTAGGTGGCACTCCAGGACTCTCTTGATAGAGATGCACAGGGTACTGGTGCCTTCCAAGGAGAGATGCTGGTCCCTCGTAGTACAGAGGTATGGGGGGGCGGCGGCACTCAGAAAAAATAACACATGAGACGGTTGTGGTGGACCGACGTTTCAAAGCCCGCAGGTTTTTTTATCAAGGTGCTTTGGTTCTCACCTACAGCACCTTGATAAAAAAGCCTGCGGGCTTTGAAACGTCGGTCCACCACAACCGTCTCATGTGTTATTTTTTCTGAGTGCCGCCGCCCCCCCATACCTCTATATATATATATATATATATATATATATATATATATATATATATATATATATATATATATATATATATATATATATATATATATAGCTAGATACTGACAGAAGTGACTAGAAAACAATAGGACAAGCGCCTACCTCATTTACACCACCTCCTTTCTGTAGCGAGCACACTCCGCCAATGTACGCCGCACCGCTCCTGCTACTTTCAAACTGACTCCCCCTTAAGGAACGCATTCACAGAACAGGGAATAAGTGAAAAGAATTCAAATACCAAATGCAAAACGGACTACAACAAAAAGGAAAGAATACGCCAAACAGAGCATATAGGGGAGCATGCAGGACACAGATACACAACAACTGCAGTTATAAGAAGAGATCACTTGGGGGCTATTTATTAAACCACAGTCGGATCTGTTTTGTAGGAAATGGCCGCGGATTGTCGAATTCACTGCAATTGTTTGACAATCCGTGCCGCTTTCGGCGATCCACGGACTTTCCGACACTCGGAACACTGAATTCCGACTGTTGAGTTACTGTCCAAACAAACAAAAACAGCTCGGGACATTCCAACAGTCAGAATCCAATATTGAATAGGAGTTATAGTAACGCCTTCTGTATTTTCAGGGGAGACTGTGGTCTGCGCATCAATTTGTCAAGGTCAAAAGGTCAACACGAGTTTTTCACTTTTTTTTTGTGAACCAGCATGTGCCAACAGGTGGGATTTCCTGCCCTACCATCCGCTGCAGCATGGTGGGAGAATAAAACAGTTCTCTACGGAATTTATAGCAAGATATACGGTCAATTATTCGAAATAACCCCCAAAATGAAGGAAAACAAGAAATGGACAGGATCTAATTTACGTACGAAAATAGATGTACAACGTCACTTTTGTCTTTGATAAAATCCCTTCTGTACTTCATAAATTCCTTTAGAGTCTTCAGAGGATTTTCATAAATACTGAATTTATTGTCATTAGCCCAGGTTTCCATGGCGACCAGCACTATTCTGGTGTTTAGCTGTTCGTGATATATCTAGAACATAGAATGGAAGAGAGAGCTGTCAAGGCCTGTAATAAGGCGTCACTACTGTACGCACCCAGTATGCAGAGGCACAGACTGTGTCATGTATGCCGATAAGTTCTTATACTGTAGCAGTACATTCTTTTATTCGTTATGTACCTGCGCGCACAGGTCTGAATTCGGCCTCGGTAGCGGAGGGTGCATGACGTCGGCGTCTGCACAGTAATCGCTAAAATCCTTGCAGGCGCAGAGTGATTCCTGGGTCACGCAGCTGCTGTGAGCGCCGGGGAGAGGAGGAAAGATCATTCGATGGTAAGTAACCATCAAATGATTTTTCTTCTGTGCCGGCGTTAGCGAATGGATGTGTTGACAGGGCCCCTGCAGGGGCATCCCAACAAGCAGGCCAGAATCGGACCCTTTGTCCAGCATCATTTATGGAAAATGTCACTTGTACTATTTTATCTACAGCTCTAATAAAACTGTATTGGTTGGGTCTGTACATAGACATTGCTTTGAAAAATATACCTCAAGGGACCGTTTATGAATTATGAAAAAAAAAAAAAAGTTGGTCATTTTTGTCCGTTCGTTCCGACATAATGCAAAAACGACTCGATGAATTAGGATCGCATTATAACTATTATATAGCTAAGTGACCTGGGAGGAAATGGAGATATGTATTATCTTGATGTGACATTAGGGAGAGGAGCAATAAAAGAAAAAAACAGAAAACCAGACGCTTAATACTTGTGCGTATTAGTGCCGCCGGGCAATAACAGACGTCCATCCGAGCGAAGTATTTAAATATATTTCAATACAAGCACCTGGTTTTGCCTACTGCTCCCCTTTAAGGCTTTCCCAACCAATGGGGTTCATGAATTAGCCTGCGAGTTGCAGACAGCCACAAGACTTAGAAGCTTAGCTACTTTATTTACAATGGACGTTTTTTTTTTTTAAAGGGTAAACTAGGTTGGATTTCATTACAGCAAGATTTCTTGTACACTGCAGGGTAAGTACTGGCTGATTTTGCATGCAGCCCACAAATGCTGGACAGCTTTATTTTGACACTGTAAATTAGATCTGAGTCTGGACACACAGCTCACCCACCTAAACCTCTCTGCACATTTTAAACCAGGTAACTTCTGTTATTCTTATCATCAACAGAAAGGGTGTATATATATATACTAGGTGATTCATTGCGCCCTACGGGCGCTCTTCACACCATCGTAAGGGGCTGCGCCCCCTTAATTTGTGAACATTTGCATATGAGAAAGATGGTTAGAATTGTATGACAGATGCCTGTATTGCAACTTGAGTTATAGGTGAAATGTGTTAAATAGAGAGCATATGATGTGGAAGGGGGTGTGTATTGTTTTGTTTAATTAAAAAGCGGTTACAGAGTAAGATGTACATTGATAGTGTGGATGGTACAGTGACATTTGTGGGTGTGGGGGGGGGCTGTGTGTGCGTGTTGTTTAGGTGTGTGTGTGTGCAATAGTATAGTAGGGTGTTTCTGAGTCAGCGGCTCCCCACTGGCGGAGGTCACGACACAGGAAAACAGGAGGCTGGGTAGTGATAGGGGTGTGTGGGCATAAGGGGGACTAAAAAGGAGGGTGGGAGATACTGTGCAGCTTCTGCCAGTGGGTGAGGGTCCAGCGTGGCAGTACAGTATGGTGGCCCTTAGTCAGTGTCTCCTCTTACTGGGTGGGAGTTCGGGTGCATGAGAGCAGGAGGCTGGGCTATGAGGCATGATAGGGGCATGTGGGCAAAACAGCGTCAGCGACTCCCCAGTGGTGGAAGTTACGGATCAGGAGAGCAGGAAGCTGGATAGTTATTAGGGTGTGTGAGTATACGGGGGACTAAAGTGGGGCTTAGGGGTGCTGCCGTGGGTGGATGCCGTGAATTGCGGGAGGGGGGGGTCGCGGGGGGGGGGGGGTGTGGGTACCGCGAATTGTGGGAGGGGGGGCGCGGGGGGTTGCAGTGAATCGCGTGAGGGTGGTTCGTGGGGGCGGGGGGTTGCCGCAATGACAGGAGGGGGGGTCAGGGGTGGGGAGTCGCGGTAGGGGGGTCGTGGGGGGCACCGTGAACAGCGGGAGGGGGGGCCCGGGGGGTTGGCGCGAATCGTGGGAGGGGGGGGGTCGCGGGGTGCCGCAATCGCAGGAGGGGGGGTGCCGCGAATTGCGGGGGGTGTGCTGCAAATCGCGGGAGGGGGGTCGCGGGGGGTGCCGCGAATCGCCACAAGAAAAAATCAACAAAGAAAGTTCAACACATGTAAATGTTGACATAAGTGTGGCACTTCATCGGTGTCCATGTCGACACACGAGAATGAATATGAAAACATAAAAAAAAAGAAAAATAAATCTTCAAAAACTCATGTCAACCTTTTTCATTGTCGACCATAGCCGTGCCAGTGTTTTGCATGTGCCATTTAATCCTGGGGTTGCCGTGAATCGCGCGCGGGGGTGGGGGGGAGGGAGGAGGTGAGGGGTGTCCGCGAATCACGGGAGGAGGGGTCGTGGGTGGATGCCGTGAATTGCGGGAGGGGGGGGTCGCGGGGGGGGGGGGGGGGGGGTGCCGCGAATTGTGGGAGGGGGGGGGGGCGCGGGGGCTTGCAGTGAATCGCGGGAGGGTGGGTCGCGGGGGCGGGTGGTTGCCACAATGACAGGAGGGGGGTCAGGGGTGGGGAATCGCGGTAGGGGGGGTCGTGGGGGGCACCGTGAACCGCGGGAGGGGGAGCCCGGGGGGTTGGCGCAAATCGTGGGAGGGGGGGTCGCGGGGTGCCGCGAATCGCAGGAGGGGGGGGTGTCACGGGGTGGGGCCGCGAAACGCGGGAGTCACCGGGGGTGCCGCGAATTGCGGGGGGTGTGCTGCAAATTGCGGGAGGGGGGTCGCGGGGGGTGCCGTGAATTGCCACAAGAAAAAATCAACACAGAAAGGTCAACACATGTAAATGTTGACATAAGTGTGGCACTTCATTGGTGTCCATGTCGACACATGAGAATGAATATGAAAACATTGAAAAAGTGAAAAATAAATCTTGTCAACCTTTTTCATTGTCGACCATAGCCATGTCAGTGTTTTGCATGTGCCATTTAATCGTGGGGATGCCGTGAATGGGGGGGGGGGGGGGGGGGGGGAGGTGCATACCTCCCAACATGACCCTCTCCAGGTGGGACACATTGCTCTGTTTCTGGACTTTCTTCTTAATTTATGGATTACCATCACCTGTGCTTAAACACCTTTCTTATCAATTACCCTGTTTAAAACAGGTGATGACAATCATAAATTAAGATGGAAGTCCACAACCCAGCGTTACAGCTCCAGACACACTTTGAGTGACAGATGTAGCCAAATATATAAGAGATATATATATATATATATCATTAATTATATGAAGCATAACACAGTGAGAAAGGATTCCTGATCACACTTACTAAGTCTGCCACATTCACCACGGACTTGGCGTAACTGTTCGTTTGGCCAACAGATAAGCGGTGCTTTTTGTACTGCAAGAGGGGGAAAGGAAATACATTATACCAATGCACTGCAGATTGATTTGACTGACACATTTACACTGTTGATGGATTATGTAAAATAGAGGATATAGACAAGATATCTATAAATAAAAATAGATCCAAAAGACATGACAGATACATTGCTCTCAATGGTTCCAATTTGATCAGGTCAGTCCTGCTTTGAGGGCTTTGGACCAGATGCACTAAGCTTCAAAAGTGATAAAATGGAGAGTGATAACATAGATAAACATGTTACCTCAAACCATATTTGATCCTTACTTTTTTGTAAGGATATCAATATGCCTAATCCAAGCATGTTTAAATTGTACTACTGTATTTGCCTCTACCACCTCTGATGGGAGGCTATTCCACTTATCTACTACTCTTTCTGTGAAGTAATTCTTCCTCACATTTCCCCTGAATCTTCCTCCCTCTAGTTTCAGTGCATGTCCTCGTGTTCTGCTGCTCCTCTTCCTGTGAAGAATGTCTCCCATCTGTACCTTGTTAAAGCCCTTGATATATTTGAAAGTTTCTATCATGTCCCCCCTTTCCCTTCTCTGCTCTAAAGTATACGTATTAAGATCTTTTAGTCTTTCCCGGTACGTTTTGTGATGTAGGCCATGCACCATTTTAGTTGCTCTTCTTTGTACAGTCTCTAATGTATTTATATCCTTCTGGAGATATGGCCTCAGAACTGAACACAGTATTCCAGATGAGGTTGTACCAATGACCTATACAGTGGCATTATTACTTCTTTCTTTCTACTGCTGATACCTCTCCCTATGCAACCAAGCATTTTACCCTCAATTCCATTTGCAATATCACCAATAAAGATTTTTAAAAAGCACTGTTTTTTTTTTTTTTAGCCACCATGTGCCGACAGGCGGTATTTTACCCATGTAACATAGGGGCAGATGTATTAAGCCTTAGAAATTCATAAATGCAAGGGTGATAAAGAGTGATAAACATCCAGCTCCTAACTGCCCTGTTATAAACATGTTGGGGAATGACAGTTAGGGGCTGATTGGATTGCCTTTTATTACTCTTTATCACCCTCGGGTTTATCTTCTTTTAAGGCTTAATACATCTGCCCCCATAGTCTAGATATAAAAGAGAAGAATGATATGAAATAAACTGATAGAAAGTGGAAGATAGATCTTGTGGCCTATAGACAGCAGAGCTATAGATGGAGATATACAAGGGATGTACTGTACTTGGCGTATTATATGGGATTATCATACCATTAGGTGATCATTGACGATCATCAATTCTACATATTTCGTCTCATCCTCGATGTTGCTTGGTACCGGCTGAACCTGCCAACAAAACGTATAGATGATGTGATAACTTCAGGCACTTTATACATGACTGACCCATCTACAGGGACGGTGATTCGCTCAGTCACTGAATTCAGAAGGTTTGGCCTAGAATTATAATGGGTACTCTTTACCTAGAACGGCGCCCGCGATTAGAATCGCGGGCGTCGGGGGTAAAAAATCGCGGTCATCGCGGGCATCGCGGGTAAATCGCGGGTACATAAAAATCGTGTACCCGCGATGACCGCGATTTTCCCATAGGGAACAATGTTAAAAAGCCTGATTGACCGCGATTTTACTTTAAAATGCCTCAATGCCCGCGATTTTCACATAGGAATCAATGTTAAATGGGCTACAGAGCCCAAATAGGCAGAATTAACCCTTAAATGTCACCCCAATTTTTGTACGCCACCCCACGATCCACGCCAACCCGAAGCGTGGCGAGCGCAGCGAGCCCGCGAGGGGCGGCGGTACGCGTCCTCCGACCTTTTCATGCCCTACTATCCACGTCGGCGTGGAGTTGAGAATAGAATAGTGTGGCGAGCGCAGCGAGCCACCGAGCCCGAAGCGTGGCGAGCGCAGCGAGCCCCGCGAGGGGACGCGGATACCTTCACAGTTATACGCGTCCCCTCGCGGGCTTCACAGGTATCCGTGGCGAAAAGCGGACACCTGTGAAGCCCGCGAGGGGACGCGTTTACCTGTGAAGGTATCCGCGTCCGCTCGCCACGCTTCGGGCTCGGTGGCTCGCTACGCTCGCCACACTATTCTATTCTCAACTCCACGCCGACGTGGATAGTAGGGCATGAAAAGGTCGGAGGACGCGTACCGCCGCCCCTCGCGGGCTCGCTGCGCTCGCCACGCTTCGGGTTGGCGTGGATCGTGGGGTGGCGTACAAAAATTGGGGTGACATTTAAGGGTTAATTCTGCCTATTTGGGCTCTGTAGCCCATTTAACATTGATTCCTATGTGAAAATCGCGGGCATTGAGGCATTGAATGCAAAATCGCGATCAATCAGGCTTTTTAACATTGTTCCCTATGGGAAAATCGTGGTGATCGCGGGCATCGTGTCGCGGCCGTTTATGTACTGCCCGCGATGCCGCGATCACCGCGATGGGCGCCGTTCTAGGTAAAGAGTACCTTATAATGTGTATTACAGTAAAACAATACAAGAACCACTGAATGTTTGGCTGAATAAAACAAGGTTACTCCATTGGCTTAGATTTGCCAGGTCATCGCCTGGGAACAACTGAATGCTGCAATCTCAGGCTACAATAGAGTAGTGCTCGTTAGTGGTGAGGTGTGGTCATCATACATTATAGTCTCTCAGTCCTCCCAAAATACCATCTCATATGAATCACAGGAGTGAGGGAACCTCAGAACTGTCTTTATTAAAGTGTCTCTTTATTATGTTACTGGAAGTGTTTGTAAAAGTAGTGATGAAAGATGAATAAAGCATCTGATTGAATGTATAGGACGAGACCTAGTTATACCACCATACATAAAAATCTCCACCACAAGAAAAAAGCTGTGTGTCCGTAATCCTGGCAGTGACTCCGTAGAGGAAGGGAAAGGGATACCTACCAACGGAAGAGCCACACGATCAGCCAAAGTCCTCATCAGCTTACTGGCTGACCCAGCAGAAACTGATGGAACCAATGAGTCAGGTAAGACACCAATAGACCACCAAGAATGTTTTGCCAACATTTTAATTATGTTGACTCTTTATCAGGGTCTACATTCCGACTTTCAACAAAATACACTCTAAATCTCCAGCCAGGCACAGTCATCCCCCATCTACTTCCATTAAGATGTAACCAGTTTGCTTTTGCAGTGTAAATGATTGCCCCTTTAAAAATCCTGGAGATTCCTTATAAAAAACTCTCACTTTCTGAATCTCTCCCCTATTACATTTCGGTACTTGTGGAGTATCACGGCTCCCACGATGGCCATCGCACGGGAAAAAATCGCATGCGATCGCATGCGATTTTTAACAGAAAAGCATCCAAATGCATTGAAATTAGTATGAAACATGTTCAATGGCCCCCAAATGTCATTTTTGAGGCTGTACCACCCCCACTATCAATGCGAACTCGAAACGTGGCAAGTGCAGCGAGCCCGTGAGGGGCGGCGGTACACGTCCTAGGACCTTTTCATACCCCCACTATCCACGTCGGCGTGGAGTTGAGAATAGAAAGTTTGGCGAGCGCAGCGAGCCCGAAGTGTGACGAGCGCAGCGAGCCCCGCGAGGGGACACGGATACCTTCACAGGTATACGCGCCCCCTCGCCGGCTTCACAGGTGTCCGCGTCCGCTCGCCACGCTTCGGGCTCGGTGGCTCGCTGCGCTCGCCACACTTTCTATTCTCAACTCCACGCCGACGTGGATAGTGGGGGTATGAAAAGGTCGTAGGACGCGTACCGCCGCCCCTCGCGAGGTCGCTGCGCTCACCACGCTTCGGATTCGCGTTGATAGTGGGGGTGGTACAGCCTCAAAAATGACATTTGGGGCCCATTGAACATGTTTCATACTAATTTCAATGCATTTGGATGCTTTTCTGTTAAAAAAACGCATGCGATCAAATCGCATGCGATTTCATAAAAAACTTCAAAAATCGCATGCCATCGCATGCCACTATATATGGCATGCGATGGGAGCCGTGATAATCCACAAGTACCTACATTTCACCCCAGGTTTCTGTGTACTCTGTGCAAATTAATCCGGATCACCTGCGCAAAAGTGTAACCAGGATATAAGCAGCATGTGTGTGTATTCCACTGCTGTCAATGAGCTTGAAATGTCCATTTAAAAGTTACTGACATGTTTATATTGAGAAGATGGCTTATGTAAAATTCCTGCATGGACCAATGCCTGGCTGGAAACCATTTCCATGGCAGTCCAAGAACTTGCGCTTGTGGGGCTCCCCTCTAGCATGACCATGAAACTACCCACAAGTCCAGGAACGTGGTGGATTTTCAGAACACATTCAGGAGCTTGGTCATCTGTTGTGTAGTCCAGACCTGGCACCCCCGTGACAGCCTTGTGATAACACATACTGTATCAAGTGCAAGATACATTGGACGTGCTCTGAATCACCATAAGCTGCTGTGGGGCCCTTCATCCAGCATGTACAAGACATACCTGATTCAGACTGGTCCAGCTGCTTCCCCAAGTGGTTTGGGCGCATGCAGCTTTTCATAGACTACAATGAAAAAATGTAATGTTCACTCTGAAAATAAGATACTTCTTGTGCATCTGGAAACTTATTGCAGACCCATCGTACAAATACAGATGTGTCTTCATACATCTATCCTCAACACGCCATGCATTGCGAGATGCTTGGCATGATTGAGCTGGCAGTTCCCCTGCCACTCTGCTAGCGATGAGCTTTTTTTTTTTTTTTTATCTGAAAAATGTATCTTATTCGCTATTGCCCGATTCAGACTGGGCACAGAATCGCATATTTGCAATTCGACGATTTCCGCACTTCTGTGCATGCACGGTTGCCGCAGTGCGTAAGCCCTCAAACTGTGATCACAAGAGATAGTCGTTACAATGTTGGCTGGGGTCAGCGACGCGGCGTTGCAGGATTCAGTATTTTGTAGGAGCGGTTTTGACAATGTAGGCGTGTCCGGACCACTCAGGGAGAGGAGAGCAGCGGGTGCATGACATCACATACTGGAACTGCATCACAGACCATAGCTGCCTTGCACCTAGCTTCACCGCTAGGGGGCAGCTGGTAACGTGAGGGCGATCGCTGTGTAGCAAAACACTTGCACTTCAGCAATGTCCTGCAACATTTTTGTAGGCACCGAAGAGGGACCCGAAAAGTGGGACGGCCTTGCCCTGTGCGGTGCGGACCCCCTCCAAAAGTTGTACTGCAGTTTATCGAAAGCAAAGTGGTGTACTCACATTTCTCTTTTTCCTCCGGGATCTTGTTGCCTGAGAAAACTTCACAGATGTCTCATTTAGTGACCAGAATTCTAAATAAGAATGGACATCATTACATGCAGCTCAGTCACCAGTATTAGACCTGTGCACAATTTAATCAGGTTTCTAAGGGGCCCATTTATCAACGGGTTTTATGTATTTAAAACTTGTTCTGTATGATCAATGGTGCTCCAGTCAATCTGATCCCAACTGTCATTTTTCAAACACATGAAAGTTAAAAGCCATTTTGCTGGTGCACCATTTATCATACACCACAAGTTTTGAATAGCTGAAATTTCTTTCTTACCACATTAATACACAGAGGATAATGCTAATGAGGCTATGGCCCTTATTCTGGTTCACTCGCAAAGGCAAATTCACTCTGAGATGGACAAAACCATGTGCACTGCAGGTGGGTGAGATGTAACTTATGCAGAGAGAGTTAGAGAATTTGTCTTTGTGAGTGAACCAGAATAAGGGCCTATATGCACTTCATGCACTGTTTTAATTCAAAGACACAGACACCATCCCTAGTACCCCTATGCTAAGTGTAGACATTTGTCTGAAATAGGCATTCCCTAGGCAAAAGCATAAGCACCGTCCCACTGTTTTCATTTGTAGACACAGCTGTCATTCCTAGTACCCTATGCTAGGTGTAAACATCAGCCTGAAATTGGCACGCCCTCTGGATACGCACAGCTCTATGCTATGTGCCCACACCACGGTTCCCACTTGTGGCGCATGCATGGTTTGCTAACATTCTCTAGATGCAGCCGTATGTGGATGTGTGGGTGATTGAGAATAAGGCCCATTGTGTCTAACATACAAGGCATGCATAGGCATTGCAATAAAAAAATGATTAAAGGAACATCCTATCAGGCCATAAGGTGCCCATACACGCACCGATCCTGGTGTGCGTTCTGGGCTAAAATAGCATTGCATGCCTTGTGCATGCGTTGTGCATGCAATGCGATGCAATGCGATGAAAAGCAACTACCAAAAGTTTGTGCAGCACATACTTTTTGTACTGTGCGATGAGATGCCGCGGGAGCGCACACCTTAAAGCACAGATCGCACCGCCAGGATCGGTGCATGTATGGGCACCTTAACTGAAAAACGCCTCTCCCCACTCCAATCTATCCTTAATGCTGCATCCCGGCTCATCTTCCTATTCAAACATCCTACATTCCATGATCCACCTCCCTCTCCTACAAGCCCTTTACTGGCCGCCATTGCAATTCCAGCTTCTCGCACTCACTTGCAAAGCCCTTCCTCATTCCTTTCACATTTACATATCTGACATTATCTCCTCCCTCTCCCTCCTCCAAGATTGTTGGCTGTGCTACCTCCTACATCTGGAACTCTCTACCTCTCCCTATCAGATCCTCTACCTACCAAACTTTCAAGACTCAGCTACCTCTCATTCTTGCTCACTGTTACATCCTCACTGTCTTCCCCATCTGTGTCACCCCCCCCTTCAGAATGTAAGCTCTCATGAGCAGGGCCCTCTCCCCTCATGCGCTTTCTCTATATTAAACCATTGTCTACGCCCTACTATGGCACTAAGACCTTGATTTCTGGCACCCTTATAACTATTTAAGTATCCTGTCCCCTGATGCAGCAATGTTTATATACCATGTACTACGTTGACTTGTACTGTAAGCCGTTATTTTTGTCTTGTTCATGTACCTTGTTAAGCACTGCGGGACCCTTATGGCACCATATAAATAAAACATAATAATAATAGTGAAGTAAAATCAGGCACAGTATGAAGAAGCTATATGAGAACGTACCAGATGGCAGCTCGTCCAGAGGAAATTCAAGAACTTTTGATTTGTAAACAGAATGTAACTGGTAATCCTCCTGTATCAGAAAACACACAACATTCTACTATCAGTCTATCGTTCTATCAACACAAAGGTGAACTTCTTCATACAAATCCTTTCTTAGCATGTAAATGGTCTGTACAAGAGATTCTCTGAGATACGTATTATCCCATGACAAGCCAATAATTTATACCCAATTCATTCCAGTTGATCGATCGATTGATCTACAGCAGGGGTGGCCATACCGGTCCTGGAGATCTACCACCGGTCCACGTTTTCCAGGTTCTCTAGCTGGAGCACAGCTGTAGACATTACTAACTGTCACATTTTAAAACCTGCTGCATTCATTCCTACTATAGATCCACAGGTTGCCTGGAAAACATGCACCGTTGGTAGATCTTGAGGACAGGTTTGGCCACCCCTGATCTACAGGGTCTAGATCAGTGGTAGCCAACCCTAGCCCTCGAGAGCTACCAACAGTTCACATTTTCCAGACAACCTAGCTGCTGCACAGCTGAACTCATTAATCACTGACACATTTTAAAAGATCCACAGGTGGAGCTAATTATATCACTTGTGATTCTGTGAGGAGACCTGCAAAACATGCACTGTTGGTAGCGCTCGAGGACTAGGGTTGGCTACCCCAGGTCTAGATAGTCAATAAGTTTACTCAGAAGAGTCGACATGCAATCGGCCCATATTCAATAGGTCGACAGGGTCAAAATGTCAACAGGGCATGTCAACCTTTTGGGGTAGACCTATTGACTGTCTAGCTAGACACTGTTGATCTAATAATCCACACCCATACCTAATGACTACCAGATGGCCTTTGCCAGCTTGTTCTCTGTTGGTCAATCCTGTATACCTGCAGCTGCGGCAGGTTCACTGTTGCACTTGGGCACTATAGGGGTAATTCAGACCTACTCGCTGGGCTGCTACTTTTCGTAGGCCAGCGATCAGTTTGCTGCCTCCCTGCCATAGTGAAATCTCACCCCTGTTCATGGCTGCAAATGGCATCGCAGCCGTCCGAATATGGGCAAATCATTTGCAATCACTCACCACCGAATGGACCCCCCAAGTAGCCACGTAATATTTACTCTGCGCTGCGATGATCCTGGGGAGATCGGGCCAGAGCTGACGTCAGAGGTCCTAACTTCCAATGGCCAGGATCCGCCTGCATTTTCCCACAACACTCCGAGAAAACAAGCGTGGTTCCACCCCAAAACACCGGCCGCTTATCCATCAGCCTGCGTACGGCCAGTAATGAAAAGCTGCTGCGGGCTTTCATTGCTGGGTGGCCTACGATCCGTGCGCATGGTATTTCAATTATTGATCAGGCTGCGAATTTGCAGCACGATAGGGTCTGAATTAGGCCCTATATTCAATGGAGTGCAAAATTTGGGGTCATGATATCCACCGGCCTCCACCGCATGCTGGGACTTAAGCTGTTAGGTACCCCGTCCAAGGCTGACCAGCCACGGTGCTCATGTTTCGGCCGGGGAACCTTATGTAAAAAGTGTCCCCCCGCTGTGGCATAACACAGCGGGCTGTTGGAGCCTGGTGCTGGTTTCAAAATACGGGGGACCCCCAGATTTTTTGTCCCCAGCATTTTTGGAACCAGGACCGGTCCAAGAGTCCGGGGCTGGTTTCAGAAATACAAGGGGACCCCTATGCTTTTTGTCCCCCGTATTTTGGAACCAGGTCCGGCTCAATGAGCCCGGGGCTGGTTATGCTCAGGAGGGGGGACCCAATGCCATTTAAAAGAAAAACAAAAATACTTTTATACCCCTTCCAGACAGAAAAATCCCAAAAACCCAGGTATTTCCCAGATACAAAAACCCGGGTACAACTAGGCAGCAAGGGGCTGACCCCCTTTCACACAGGAGCAAAAACCCGGGTATTTCCCGTGTCGACCCCTTTCACACAGAAGCCGGATTTTTCCTGCAAAACTCTGTGTGTCATAAGAATAGGACAGTTTTAAAGGCACACAGAGATGAGGTCATCAAATGTGGGAGGTGTCTGCTCACTGCATTGCATTAACCATGGCATGACACAAGGATATGTTGTAAACAAGTTTTATTGTTTTTATATACTGGAAGGTACATGTTACCTCACATGGCTGTCAGTATATTTGCAATGTTTGAGTACACTGTGGCATCTTTGACTGTCCCAGTCATCTGTTTGCCGATATCCTCCTCCCCTCTCACTGCCAGCAGCTCTCACCTCTTGCTTCTACCAGTGGGCCATGCTATCCTTTTTTCAGCTCCCTAATGACCTCAGAGGCCAGCTCCATTGCCATGCCCTCCCAGCCAATCAGAGAAGCCTATCCTCACAACCAATCAGCCAGCACCCCACCAGGAGAGCCAATCAGTGCCTAACAATGTGTAATAATCCCAAAAACCCGGGTCGTTTCCTTTCAGACAGCGGGCGACCCGGGTTTTTAGAATACCTGGGTCAAAGTCCCGGAACTTTAGACCTGTTTTGACTCTTTCAGACAGAAGAAAAACCCGGGTCGACACGGCAAGAGCAGGGAAATTCCCGGGTCTTTTTTTCTGTCTGAAAGGGGTATAACACATTTTTTAAGACAGGCCCATGCACAGAGCTCAATGATTTGCACAGGGTTCTGGCCAATTCGCCTGTCAGAACCTGGTCTGCATGTGTGGCGATTTTTAGACACATTTTCCCGAATTCGCATCTCATTAAATATGCCAATTCGGGAAAAAGTGCGATTTCGGCCGTTTTATGACTAAAAATCGCACAAATCACATTTTCACATCTCATTAAATGTCACCCCAGGACTCGCTGTTTCCCAGCGGATGCCGCGCTGCTGCACCTGCTCTCTGCACTGCAGTGTCCCTGTGCTAGTGTGCTGCCAGCCTCAGCCTGTGCATGTGTGCATACATGTGACAGACCTAAATTCAGAAAACACCACAATAATATTATCAGGCAGGTTACAACAACACTAGCGCGGACTGATACGCATCACACTGCTTGCACGCTGGGTACTGTAGTCCTGGGACACCGAATCACCGCACTTCCAAGGTACGGAGAGACTACAATCCCCAGGGTGCAGCACGGTGGAACGCTGCTACGCATGCTCAGTCACCGTGCGGTGTGTGGGAGTCTGACTCCAGCAAGTGAAACCACTGCTGCTCTAGACTGTACACTACAGCGAGCAGGAGGACCGGAGCGGGCTGCGGCGGGTAGGTGGTTGCGGTCTCTCTGTGTGTAGTATAAATGTATTTTCTTGTGTCTGATCACTCTGTATTACTGCCCCACTACAGCGCTCCCTATCCACCGCTCTGTGTGCACTGCAGTCACCTATCCACCGCACTGCGTGCACTGCCCCACTACAGTACTCCATATCCACCGCTCTGTGTGCACTGCAGTCACCTATCCACTGCTCTGTGTGCACTGCAGTCACTGCCCCACTACAGCGCTCCCTATCCACCGCTCTGTGTGCACTGCAGTCACTGCCCCACTACAGTGCTCCCTATCCACCGCTCTGTGTGCACTGCAGTCACTGCCCCACTACAGTACTCTCCCTGTGCACTGCTGTCACTGGCCCTCTACAGTGCTCCCTATCCACCGCTCTGTGTGCACTGCAGTCACTGCCCCACTACAGTACTCTCCCTGTGCACTGCTGTCACTGGCCCTCTACAGTGCTCCCTATCCACCGCTCTATGTGCACTGCAGTCACTGCCCCACTACAGTACTCTCCCTGTGCACTGCTGTCACTGGCCCTCTACAGTGCTCCCTATCCACCGCTCTATGTGCACTGCAGT
The DNA here is from genome assembly GCF_055691185.1 of Crinia signifera. NCBI lineage: Eukaryota > Metazoa > Chordata > Amphibia > Anura > Myobatrachidae > Crinia > Crinia signifera. The sequence continues at coordinate 298,429,515 of NC_139221.1, read as the reverse complement.
CACTGCCCAACTACATTCCTTCCTATCCACCGCTCTGTGTGCACTGCAGTTACCTATCCACTGCTCTGTGTGCACTGCTGTCACTGGCCCCTCAGGATGCACCAGCACACCAAGTTTTAAAGATGGTCATGCTCTGCGCACAGGTGACTTAATTAGTACTTTGTTTACATTAGCCATTCTGTGGCCAGCCATTGACATCCCTTAAAACCTGGAGTGTCAGATGGCCTGAGTACTGGGTTTGCAGTGTATATGCTAGTTAAAGCCACAGGTTGGAGGATTTGCAATCTGGGGGTGTCTGTGTACATAATAGTGTTGGGCTATGGTGCAGGAGGGGTGAGTCATATGTGCTCCAGGGGGTGTACAGTCAGGGGTGGAGGAGATCCGCACACAGGGAATACAGTATCTACTCCCTTGCTTTAAACTGCTTCATGTGATGTTTTCAGTGCAGCAAGATAAATATAATAGCCAAAAAGATACTCTGCAAGTGCAGCCAGGTGACACATTGTAAGCAAGTTTAATTTATATAGCGCACTTTCTACAACAGGACTCAGTATCTGTTGTATCTGTTACTATGCAGATGGGTTAACCAGCTGCTGAGAAACTACAATTACCAGAGTGTCATGACAGCATGGGCTGGGACTAGTAGTCCCACAGCTGATGGAAAGCCACAGGTAGGTGGCTACATCTGACTATACCAGGTGCTTGGGTGCGCTATTTCTGCTGTCTGCAGTGGATGAGTGTCTACAGTCACTGCCAGTGAGTCACTTTGCTGAGTACACCTTTTATAAGTTGTAAATGATATAGCTACAGTAGTCCCTAAGGTGCAGAAAGAGTTAAGGGCCCTACACACAGATTATTAATCGCCACTGGATTCAGACCACTGGGTCCGCACATTAAGATTTACATGCGTTTTCAGGCATCTTCTTAATGATTTAGTAAAATCGCTCAGAAAATGCCTGAATGTCGCCCTGTGTATAGGGCCAATTAGATTTGGGTGAGTTGTTTTGTTTCTGTTCAGGGTAAATACTGGCTGCTTTATTTTTACACTGCAATGTAGATATCAGTGTGAAGTGCAAACTCCACCCAAATCTAACTCTCTCTGCACATGTTACGGTACTTGTTTCCTAGCACGGCCCCCCACTACGTTTTTTGCGTAGAGGGCTATTCTGCGTTAGAAAAATTGCATCGCATGCGATGCAATGGTTTTTTATTACATCCTATCTTTTTAATGGGCTGTTAGTGAATAAATGAAAAAGATAGGATGCGATAAAAAAAATTGCATCGCATGCCATTACTGGCATGCGATGCGATTTTTTTTTTTTTAGCGCATCCTATCTTTTTCATTTATTCACTGACATTACATGTATTCACATTTAGGTTTAACACCCCCCCACCCACTATCCATGCCACCCTGAAGCGTGGCGAGCGGCGGCGGAACGCATCCTCTGACATTTTCATTACCCACTATCCACGTCGGCGTGGAGTTGAATTTATATAGTGTGGCGAGCCCAAAGCGTGGCGAGCGCAGCGACTAATGGTCGACAGTGACTAGGTTGACACCTTGAAATGGTTGACATACCCAAGGTCGACATTGACAAAAGGTTTAAATAAGCTTGTGGTCGACATAAAAAAGGTCGGCATGTGGCACCGTGCCAAAACCATGCCGAGCGGATGTGGTACACTTATTGTCCATGTCGACAGTCACAAAAAAATGAAAACCCCATGTCGACGTTATTCATGTTGACTATGTATATGTCGACCATAAGCTTGCACACACTTCTTGCAACAGCCACAATAAAGTCTTCATCTTCCAGTAACTGTCCATGTAAAAACCATAGAGCTATATTGTACAGAGATCTGTCACCTGCAAGCATATACTCTGTAATAAAGGGGTCCCCTTTATCTGAGGTTTCTTGTCTCCATGGCATCATGTGTTTCCAAGAGACAACAAACGCAACACTTAAATGTGACAGAGCCCTTTGAATTTGGGCTTATGATTCCAAATACATGGAATTATTTTGCATATGGTCTTTGTGACCCTTTCCCTATCTGAGTTTGGAATGCTTTGTAAAACCCAGAAACAAAGGCTACACACTGCTTCCCTTGTTCTGACAAGTCTTTGTATCCATCATAGTTTTCTGAGCAGATGAAGACCGGCCAGTGCCGGTGCCAAGACTCTGCAAACGCCCGGTGTCATTTCCAGCTTTCCCATCTGACAGTATTTCAGGCACAGAAGAGAGGGCTCGCTGCCAGATTCTGAATCGCTCACTTGTCATGTCCTGGCATGATATGCCCGTGACAGCGACTGTATAGAGAGTCAATGCACACAGAGACAGGCCTGCGCTAATTTCACTGCACAAATCGGGGGAGGCACTGGTTTGTACAGGTTGAGTCTCCGGTATCCATATGTCCCCAAAAAAACATGTTTTTTCAGAATATTCCGGGTTCCCCTCCCCAAACCCCAGTGTCCATGGTGGCTATCGGTAATCCTCTTCAGCGGCATCCCCGGTCCTAAGGATGCAGTGCGCGGGCGCGCCATTGATGTTATCGGCACACCTGCGCAATGCATCCTTGGGACCAGGGATGCCGTTGAAGAGGATTCCGATGGACGCTTGGGGACCAGGTAAGTATGAAACAAGAATATTCCAAAATCCACAAAAATCCCTTATCCAAAATGCTTGTAGTCCCGAGCATTTCGGATAAGGGATCCTCAACCTGTAATAACGATTCCGATGCCGCAGGGCAGCCCATCGGGGTGGAAACGGGTGTGGCAAAACACGGTGCGATTTGCTCTAACTTGCTATCAATTTTGACTATATAATCAAAATTGATAGCCCAAATTGCACAGTGTGTGTACACACCATTAGGTTAATTATTAGAGTTGCATGGCATAGACCTAGTCCTCTCCCACATAACCACCAGGTTCTATTGTTTGGCAGTAAAAATGTATGAAACGGAAATGTCGTAAAACGGGCTCCCCTTTGTGACCTGAGATATTGCCAGGGCAACCTGCATCCCATACAGCACAAGTTATCTGACCCAGGTCATGCTAAAATAACCAGAGGCGGATCACCGGCAGTGACCAAGTGCCAGCAGACCAGTCTGACTGCACGCCGGTCTATCCGAAAGACTACCCAGCAATACCCAGGTCCAGCCTGTGGTATGAACAGGGGTTGAGCCACTGTAAGAGCATCTTCAATAACCCAGCCTGGAGCCCCTTAGTGTGAAAGGGGTATACCTCAGTTATTGGCTATACAGGGGAGACCAGGGCTGGTACATCAAGGGGATAAGCAGGACGCAATGAGTTGAGTCAATGGATAATGATATTAAATGTGATGGTAAAAGGGCAACGCAGTGCTAGATTAGCAACAGGGCAACTGGGAGTATCACCAAAGGTCACCAGCATTGTGACATGTAAACTGGGGACACTACAGTGTGTTTAACATATTTGTGTTGCCGTGAGTATTGATACACATTACACTTAAAAAATAAAAAAAAAACATCACAAGCTTATCTTACTGACAATTTTATTGGTAGGGTCCCCACAATTTAGTTGACCCGGGGCCCTCGCAAACACTAAACCAGGCATGTCCAACGTTGGCCCTCCAGATGTTGTGAAACTACACATCCCAGCATGCTTTGCAATAGTTTTAGCATTATCTAATAGCAAAACTGTGGCAAAGCATGCTGGGATGTGTAGTTTCACAACATCTGGAGGGCCAACGTTGGACAAGCCTGCACTAAACCAACCCTGGCTACTTATATTGTCAATCATATGTCAAAACCCTTGAGAAACTCATGAATCATGTGTTTATATTAGATTCAAGGTTTTCCATTAGAGAGAGATGAGCAAATGTCCTAGAACATCAAGGCATTGCATGGATTAGTGGAAATCATTCACAAAAGTCCTCTAATTCCAGTTTCCAGGAGAACCACTGTGTGGGTGGCAGCTGCAGCAATTGTGTTATTCTGAATCGTCACCATACAATAACGTCTTTACATTTTTTTGCATTTCTAGAATGTATAATGAAGGAGAAACAAACCTTCAGCATAAAGTTATTTATAAACTGATTTATATTCTATGCCTCGCCAGCGGGCAGCACAAGCATTATACCAGCGCAGATAAGCTTTTATTGATTTTAGATTATTCTGCAGACCCAAAAATCCAGTAAAAAGGTAATCATTTACAGAATGCACCAAACTTTGGGCCTTATTCTGATCGGTGCGGCCGGATCCGAATATGCGGCCAGGACCATGCGTGCAAAACCCCGCCTTCCATACGGATCGCCAACTCCGTCCGTACGCGGTAAGAAGCTGGCCGAACGGACCACACGTGTATTTTTCATGGAATACGCCTCCTCCATCTCAGGGAACCTCCCCCATCATTCGATGGTCGCAGACCATCGAATGCAGGACCACACCTGCTCCCGCAACCTCAGACCACACGGACATTTTTTCATGCAAAAGCAGGGATCTGGGCGGGCAGCTGACATCCGGCGATGTCATATGCCCGCCCCCTACACGTGCGTCACGGCCGCATTACCATACGTATGCCCAGCGTTTGCATGGGAACGCCCATGAAACGCGGGGCGTATGCATATGGTAATGAGCCCAAATAGCCCTTCACGCCCCTCTCCACCCCCTGTTCGGAGTGTTCACATTTCATGCGGGATTTGGCCGTACGCCCCGCTCGCACATGCGCAGAGACGCCTCTGCACATGCGCAGACACAAAACATCGGCGGACCGACCGCACGCGGACATTACCGCACCAACCAGAATAAGGGCCTTTGTTAGCTGATGACTGATGTCCGCTTATGTGTGCGGACATCCGCTGACCACTTACAAAATGCCCCCATGTTCCAACTACAAATATTGGTAGTGTTCCTTCTAGCACCCGCTATCTTTGAAAACCCATGCAGTTCCTATTCCCTGCCTGGGGTGTGCTGTTTGCTGTAGTGCTTCTAGCACAGTGTGGTCTGTATATCATCACTGATATGCAAACCAGACCAGTGCTAGAAACACCACAGCAGACAGCTACACCCCAGGCAGGGAAGAGGAACTGCATGGGTTTTCAAAGATAGCGGGTGCTAGAATGAACACTATATTGGCACAGGTCAAAGGTCAAGTCAAGATGAGTGTAGCTGCCTGGGGATTCAGTATTGCATCCCGGCGGTCGGGATCCTGGCTTTCAGAATCCCGAGGCCGGAATCCCGACAGCCAAAATGCCGACAAGGGGGGGACGTGGATCGCCCCCCCCTTGCGGGCTCGCTGCGCTCGCCACGCAGCGGGCCCGGTGCCTCGCTACGCTCGGCACACTAATTTATTCTCCCTCCAGGGGTGTCGTGGACACCCACGGAGGGAGAATGTGTTGGGATTTCGTCGGTCGGGATTCTGAACGCCGGGATCCCGACCGCCGGGATTTTAACTGCATCCCCTGCCTGGTCTCCTGGACTGTTCAGAAGACGCCTGGGTGTGTGGGTCCTTTCACTTCAATAATCCAGCAAGGCTCCTCCCCTAACACTTGGATGCCAGAAAGTATAGCACTGCCTAAACAGGTCATGCCAGTGTGCGCTCCCTCCTCTTGTATGCATGCTCAATGATTTTAGTCTTCAGGTCCCATCGATGTGCACCTTAATGTGCGTAATACCAATGTTTTCTACTCTGCACAATGGGTCCTGCAACACCGGATGCAGGGGCAGCATCAGTGATTGACAGTCTGATGCCGTTTGAGGGCAGAAACAGTCTCCATTTGTAAGAATGGAGGCGTTTCGCCACTGTTTGGAGTGAAGGAAGAGGTCAGGGATCAGTGTCGGTGGATGGTGATTTCCTGGCCTCTGCGATGGTCCGCTTGTGGGCCTCCACGATTGCTGCAAGCCACCCGATGGTGTGAGCGATACAAATAAAGCACTATATACGATTTTGCTATATAGAAAGTATTAAACTCTTTGTAGGGATGAACCAATGCAGCCATGACCTCTCAATAGGAACCCTATAGGTCCCAAAGTGTCTTATGTCACCGATCTATCGCTCCAATATGGGCAACAATTGCCCCAGTCCCCAGCTCCCAATGTGCATTGGATATTATATATTGTGTTATATCCATCGTGTCTTCTCTAACACATTTATATTTCTTTTACTGTAGGTACCACAATTGGTGAGGTTACCATGGGCTGCCAGGAAGTGCATGCCGTGACCCTGCTGGCCTTCGTGTGTGGTACCGCCTGCATTGCCGGCCTCTTCACCGCCACCTTGCTGCCGCAGTGGAGGCAGATGAAGCTGTTCACCTATAATCGGAATGAGAAGAACCTGACCGTCAGCATCGGGCTGTGGGTGAAGTGCACGCGGCAGGAGTGGTCCAGGGAGTGTATGATGTACGACACTGATTGGTACGCAAGTGTCGATCAGCTGGACATTCGCGTTCTACAATTCGCTCTTCCATTCAGCATTCTGACCGCTGGCTCCGCACTCATACTGTGCCTGACCGGAATATGTAACACCACCTTCAGCTCAAACGTGCCCAACCTGAAATTTACAGAGTGTCTGATCAACAGCGCCGGGTGCCACCTTGTGGCAGGCTTGCTCTACATCCTGGCCGGTATAATTAGCATAACTCCGTCCATTTGGACCATATTTTATAACAACGTTTTGAACAGGATGTACGGGCCGTATTTCACCTATGACATCTCGGTGTTTGTGGCCATAGGCAGCTCTGGCGGCTTGTTTTTCACCTCCCTCTTGCTGTTTTTATGGTATTGCGCCTGTAAGTCTCTGCCGTCTCCATTCTGGCAGCCAGTTTCTTATTCACATGTACCGAGCATGCACAGCTATGTCCCTCCGGCGTACGCCTCGCAGTCCCGCATGTCGTCCATTGAGATAGACATTCCTGTGGTGACGCACACTGCATAGATGCGGCACTAACTTAGTTCAAGCTGAACTTTCATCTTCTCTCGAAGCATCATTACATTAGTGATTTCATTATGTGGGTTATTTTTTCTTTTGTGTTCATTTTTTTTACATTTGTTCTAGATATCTTTATATCGGTGACTTTTCTTGGACAATTTTCTGTTTTATTTATTGATTGTTTTTGTTCAGTTGTGTTGTTTATTTGATGTTTGTTTTCAAATTAACAATGTTATGGTGTTTTACTTCATCAATATCATTTAGGGCACTACAACGTCCATTAGCTTTAGATATGCTTTATAAGATGGAGGTTTTGCACCTTCGGGTGAGTGCTAACTTGTACATATCCTCTTGCAACTTCGAAAGAGACGCGGTGTCATTCTTACTTCCTTCTGTGCTTTTCAGCATTGTATTTATGCTTGTGAGTTTAGTATTTTGAGACTTCTGGATATGGCTGCTCTGTTGGGAATATGATCGGCGGTGGTATTGCTGGTGGTTAGAAGACCAACGCCAGCATCCTGATGGAGGGATAAGTATAGCAATGTTCTCCCTGCCCTCCCCTAACCCTCCTTTCTAAGTGCCTAACCCCCACCTCCCCCAACCCGACTTATGCAAACCCGCCCTACATACTTATGGCAGCAGTCAGGATTTAGCGTTGGCCTTCTGCCTGCTAGTTGGGATGCTGAAGTCGTTATTTTGCCTGAACGCATCCCGTCCGCCGGAATTAAATACTTGTAGCTACAGAATTTTGTCCCAAATCCCAAGCGACACAAGAAACAAGTCTGCTTGAAGTATGGTATAAGAGATATACAATGATATCATTTATGGGTGCCGGACGGCTCCCCGACAGTCGGGATTCCAAAAGTCATTACTCCGACGTCTGAATCCCGACTGCTCCCTCGTGGGGGTCAACGCCCCCCATAGAGGGAGAATAAAATAGGTGGTGAGCGCAGCCCGCAAGGGGCTTCATTGCGCTCCCCACGCTGTGCAGTCGGGATTCCGACGTCTGACTAATGACTGTCGGAATCCCGACTGTCGGGTAATTATACCACACCCATCATTTATAGACAACAGGTCAACACCAAACACTCGGCATGCATTAGGTTGAAAACCGATCCTGTATATTTCATGTTTTGTGACAAACGTAGACCCTCGCCAGTCTTTGGCCAAGGTACTCTCTCCAGTTTGCCCGCCACAGGTTACTATTTCCAATTGATGTCCACGTGTGAAAAACCCAAAAAGTGACAACCATTATGACAACGGTCCACCTTTTTGTAGCTGTCGGCCTTAAGCCCCGTCGACATTTCATCTTCTCTGCTGCTTTTGCTCTACATAGCTAAAAAGGACTGAAGGAGGCTGGTATGGAAAATATATAATGCAGTCAGTAAAAGTTGCAGGGGGGCGCGTGCCTGCTTATCCCTTCCTCCGATGGTGGAAGCTCACTTGTAACTTTGTTCAGAGTAATGTGAATGTTTGATCTTAATGTGATCTAGAAACCTATTTTATATTGTTGCTATAAATGACAGAGCTAAGCAATGTCCGTAAGTAGACCTCCATTCTATCATACTATCACATATTAAGCCATGGAGAAAGTAACGCAAAATAACCCCAACAGTGGTCCATAGACACCCAGCCTAATCCCATGCAATGCTAAGAGCTGGTTCTATGGACCAATCAGGTGCCTAAAGACTTCATACATTCGTTATTATTCCAATGTAAGTATGGCTGCTGGATAGCAAATGATTCTGGCTAGCCTGCACAGGGGACCATTGTCTCCTTTTTTAAGGTCTTTGGTTGAATTTTTAAAGAAGTTCAATATATACAATAGACGTACATTTTGCACATACTCTTCTATTAACCCTTTGAGTGCCCAAATCTCCGTGAGATGTGTAAAATATCTGCTTAAAACCCCAGCATCACTCACATTTGCTATATAAATTCAAATCTTTTTTTTATTTTTTTATTTCCTATATATAAGGAAAACCTCACAGGTCATTATGGTGATGTTTGCTCTGCAATTTTCGCACCAATTTTGACAAATTCAATTGCTACTCAAAGGGTTAATGATAGGGGTTGCATCTAAACCTTTTAATGGGCACCACGGCTGAGTGCTGCGGTATTGATGCACAGAAAGCCATAAGAGAGATAAGAGGTAGATGCACTCTGATGGAGGCTGTATCTAGCAAACAAATATAGGATTAGGGTCATGTTTATAGATAATAGAATCATTTTTCCATGTATAACTATATAAGGGGGATCCTGTTCCCGGTGGCAGTTAACTGCATGACAAAACAGGGTAATATTGCTGACATTAGCCCAATTATCAGGATATCCTATTGTAGCCCATTTTTGCTGTGCGGTAAACTGCTGCTTGGGAAGTTCCTAGACCCATGTTTTCTAACTGCAAAAACAGGTCTCATGGGGCTGGTTATCAGGGATTATGCTTTGTGCGCTTGAGAAATGTAAAACGTAATCCCTAATAAGTGTCGGGATCAGGACACGAGTATTGGGGCTAGTATGATAGCCTCTGGTGAACTTATTAGCAGTGGCACATTATGGCTGCTAATAGGATACCCCCATAAGTGTCCATTCATTCCTTCCTTATCAGAAGAATGTGAATATATAAAGAAAGAACGTTTCCTGCCTAAGGGTGTGTTAGGTTAGATATTGAATTATGCAGGGAAATTAATCCAAAATTATTTTTTTTGAAGGGGAAAAAAAAAAAGTCTTGGAAAAATTAATTGGCCATAATATGTATTTTGCCTTATCAAAGTGATCAGTGCACAGGTTTCAATTTTCCACCAGCTGCCAACTGAAACATAATAACCATGAATTGTAAATGATCCTATCAGCACCAGAGCCCCACCCCTGAATGTTACATCACGTATGGGGGTGGAGCTGCTGCCAGGAGGAAGTAAGCTGTCCGTATGCTACGGGTGGCTGCATACCGCAAGGTGTGTGCAAAGAGCTTCCCTTCGATGGTGTCAGATGTAGGGGTCGTAGGGCATCAATGGTGACACCCCCAGGATTCTGGACCTTGGGGGGATGGGCCCACACCTACTCCCTATGGCACTGCATCTTAGTGACTGAAAATAAACTTCCATTTAAATTTTATATATAGCCTTTATCCCTGCTCACCGATTACTTGGCAAATTATATTATTACTGTATTTTTTTATACTTGTATTTCTGCATTGGGTATTTTTACTGCTGGTGTTTAAGTGCTTGGATTTGCTATATTTTGATGATTTTTACATGCCGGTCATGTTGAGTATCAATGTATTTTTATGGATAGGTGAACTTTCTGCAAAATAAAGGAATTCTGGCACCATCCACGCCGTATGACTGCGTTTGCAATGCTTTCATTCCGCTTTTATTACAATCAATAGGACTAAACCCAGGTTCACATGGCAACGTAGAGTGCAAAGTAAGTCACATGGTACGTCCGTTGTGCTCTTCCCTTACCATATAATAACTGCAGGTAATAAGTAGTCTTTTCAGATGTATCCTTTATTTTATATTCCTTCCTCATTTTAGTCATATGGGGAACTCTGCACACTAAGCATCTGAACGTGTTGACATTGATAAATGGTCAACACAAGCAAAATATCCACATGAAAAGGTTGACATGAGGTTTTCGCTTTTTTGTGTGTGTGTGTCAATGTTGACAACTGAGCATGTGGACACCCAACTAATGTAACCACTTCGCTCGTCATGCCGGGTCCCACTCGGAGTCCACATGGATGTTAAAGTAAAAAAAAAAAAAAGAGTCCCCAAAATTTTTAAAAATTGTGAAAACCTCATGTTGACCTTTTGTAGTTGAGCTAGACTAAGGTGAGGTATAAAAACCCGGATCACAGCTGCCGATCCCTCCCGACAGCTGTGATCCAGGCCCATTTGCGTTTTGCCTGACAGCAAATCGGCAGGTGGGATTCAATGTTCCGCCTGCCGATTGGCGAAAAGAGGGCATGTCTACGCAAACGGCTGTGTATTGTCGTTCTGCGGCCGGGATTGCGACAATCCGCGGCCGTTATCGGCAGAGCGGGCCCGACATCTTCTAAAGTCGGGCTCGTTCTGCCGTGATCCCTCTTCAATGCTGTCGGTAAAGACAGCATTGAATAGGGCCCCGCTGCTATTTCCCCCATCGGGAATAGCGGCGGGAGATTGACTACCCCCTCTAAGGCGGGTAGTCTAACTGTGCGGATAACGACTGTCGGATTTTTTTCCAAAAAGTCAGATCCGTTTTGTCATAAATGGACGTGTATTGTCTAATTCACAGACGTTTTCAGTCTATGTACTGCCGGAAACGGACAGGATTCCGACTGTCGGGACGTCCCAACAGTCAGAATCTCGGATTGAATACCACCCATAGTCTCTAGGCCAGTGGTTCCCAACCCTGGTCCTCAAGTACCCCCAACAGTGCACGTTTTCCAGGTCACCCGGCAGGTGCACTCATTATTCAGGCACATTTGAAAAGATCCACATGTGGAGCTAATTATAGCACTTGTGAGTCTGTGTGGAGACCTGCAAAACATGCACTGTTGGGGGTTCTTGAGGACCAGGGTTGGGAACCACTCTTCTAGGCCAACCAGATACTGTAAGACAGGCATTCCCAACCATGCACACAAACAGTGCAAGTTTTAGTGATATCCAGGCTTGAGCACAGGTGATTTAACTAGTACCTGGGTAATTTTGATTTAACCATCTGTGCTGAAGCCTGGATATCACCAAAATCTGCACTGTTGGTGTGACTTGAGGACCATGGTTGGGAATGTCTGCTGTAAGAGACCGGGCTTGGTCATGATGCAGAGACCGTTGTGCCACCTGTCAAATGCTTGTGGTTGGCATCACACAGGGGGGGGGGGGAGAGCGTGGGTGGCCTTGTAGACAGTGGATGAGCAGGGAGAGCGTGGGTAGCCTTGTAGCCAGTGGTTGAGAGGGGGATAGAGCGTGGGTGGCCTTGTAGCCAGTGGATGAGAGGGGGGGAGAGAGCGTAGGTGGCCTTGTAGACAGTGGATGAGAGGGGGGGAGAGAGCCTGGGTGGCCTTGTAGACAGTGGACGAGAAGGGAGAGCGTAGGTGGCTTTGTAGCCAGTGGATGCGAGGGAGAGCGTGGGTGGCCTTGTAGCCAGTGGGTGAGAGGGGGATAGAGTGTGGGTGGCCTTGTAGCCAGTGGATGAGAGGGGGGGAGAGAGTGTGGGTGGCTTTGTAGCCAATGGATGCGAGGGAGAGCATGGGTGGCCTTGTAGCCAGTGGGTGAGAGGGGGATAGAGCATGGGTGGCCTTGTAGCCAGTGGATGAGAGGAGAAAGCGTGGGTGGCCTTGTAGCCAGTGGATAAGAAGAGAGAGCGTGGGTAGACTTGTAGCCAGTGGGTGAGAGGGGGATAGAGCGTGGGTGGCCTTGTAGACAGTGGATGAGAGGGGGGGGAGAGAGCGTGGGTGGCCTTGTAGCCAGTGGATAAGAAGAGAGAGCGTGGGTAGACTTGTAGCCAGTGGGTGAGAGGGGGATAGAGCGTGGGTGGCCTTGTAGCCAGTGGATGAGAGGGGGGGAGAGAGCGTGGGTGGCCTTGTAGCCAGTGGGTGAGAGGGGGATAGAGCGTGGGTGGCCTTGTAGCCAGTGGATGAGAGGAGAAAGCGTGGGTGGCCTTGTAGCCAGTGGATGAGAAGAGAGAGCGTGGGTGGCCTTGTAGCCAGTGGATGAGAAGAGAGAGCGTGGGTGGCCTTGTAGCCAGTGGATGAGAAGGGAGAGCGTGGGTGGCCTTGTAGCCAGTGGATGAGAGGGAGAGCGTGGGTGGCCTTGTAACCAGTGGATGAGAGGGAGAGCATGGGTAGCCTTGTAGCCAGTGGATGTGAAGGGAGAGCAAGGCTGGTCTTGTAGCCAGAGGATGAGAAGAGAGAGTATGGGTGGCATTGTAGCCAGTGGATGAGAAGGGAGAGCGTGGGTGGTCTTGTAGCCAGTGGATGAGAAGAGAGAGCACAGGTGGATATGAGCGAGCATGAGATGTACCTAATATATCCTCCTCTGCTTTCTAGCCAACAATCCCCTACCAGTCAGCAAATTGGCTGTGTTACAGTTCAGACTGATGAGGAGGACAAACTCCACTTTCTCTCACAGACGTAACCAGGATCTAGGACTCGGGACACAACAGGAACATATTTTTTAAGCACCGAAGACATATCAGCTGTTTACTACTCTCATGACAAACACAGTGTAGTAGGGTATACAGTATATATTAACTGCAAGTTATAGAAAAGGCATCCTAAGTGCCAGATGGCTCACAGCTTAAAACATGGGCAGCTGCACCTTTATTACATTTTTGTCAATCCGATGCAAATTGATTTCCCAGATATGATGCTGTTTGTTTTCCAATATTTGAAACAATACTGTTCCGTGTGATAATACGGCACACAGTAGTAACAGCACTATGCAAACTGTTGCTGTATGTAAAGTACAAACTGTAATACATACTCATTAAAAGAATAAGCACTGTAACGTGTATATGGAGCCAGGGGACCTGCACTCGGAAGCACCGATCATGTGACCTTTCCTGACAGAAATCCCTGAGTCCCAGCATAATACGTGACTGTGATGCAGCTCAGAGGTTACATATCCTGAGGGGAAAGCAGGTTCTCTCTGAGCAACTTGGCAATGGATTCAGTCACAATCAGCACGGTGATGCTGTAGCGCCATATACATGTCTGCCACATGATACAGAATAAATATGGCTGCAGTTATTTGCTGCATGGAAAATGTAGAAGTGATCCAGAAGTTGCCATCAGCTTTTACCTATCCTTCTATAGAATGTGCTTGATAAATGATAGCCCATAGCAGATTGGTTGCTATGGGTAACTTTTCCACTCTCATCACTGCTTAAAAGCCATTCAATGAAAAATACTGGTAATTACTTCTATATATCGCATCACATATACAGGTTGAGTAGCCCTCATCCAAATATCCGTTATCCAAATTATTCCGAAAACCATACATTCTAGAAAGTGGGGGGGGGGGGGGGGGAAATATACAGTATAATAGACTAGAGTTTCTATTAGCGGTTGTTGACAATGATCCTGAAGTTCCCATTGGGAACTCCAAATTTATAAAAGATTGTTTAGCGTTTGTGTTACAACATAACTATTTTACTTTTTTTGGGCAAATATTTTTTACAGTGCAAGGGGATGGTGATGGGCACGATTTGTGCCCCGGGGTATGCCTATTTGTTTTTAGGAGAATGGGGAAAAAAAAATCATTTATACCAATAACCCTTTCTTAGACTTAGCGCTATATAGACGATATCTTAGTGGTGTGGAAGGGGACAGAAGATCAGTTTAATGGATTTGTAAAACACATACATAACAAGGAGTTTAATTTAAGCTTTACCTCGAAATTTAACCCTTTGTCCATTGAATTTTTAGATTTGAACTTGACTGCTAAAAATACAACTGCTTGATATAAAGTTATAAAAACGTGCTGTTTCGCCCAGCATGGGGCTTCTTCAGGGGTATCGGCTAAAAAGTATATAATATATACAATTAATAAATAAAAATTCACAAACTAAACCTTCTTTTTCGGAAAATATACATATGAATGGACATTTGTGTTCACCTCTATGAAAGGTATTTAAACAACAAGGAAGGAAAAAAAGGAGGAGTAGAATACGGGAATTGGTGTTTTATACAGGATACACTTATTTCTGATATTTCAATAGACTGCTGGGCGAAATGCGTTGGGTGAAACAGCACGTTTTTATAACTTTGTATCAAGCAATCTACAGTGAAGAACTGTCTATTGAGAAAGAAAACGGAAAAAAAGGCTTTTTAATAAAGAAAATTCTATTTAAACAAGGACTTTGTGTATTGCAATATGGATCTTTATTGATTGTCGCGCCACTCCACATTTGTCTTTATATCTTTTCATCTCCCCCTAGCCAACAGGGGCATTGTGCATAAGGCAGCCCTTCACTAGCATACTACACATTTTAATCTTAACTCTAGCGCGAAAAAAGGGGTCTGGATATCACAATATGCAGGCACAGACACACACACACACACACACACACACAGTTGTGCTCATAAGTTTACATGCCCCGGTGGAATTTGTGATTTTCTGGCCATTTGTGAGAGAATATCAATGATAACTCACAAACTTTTCTTTCACTCATGGTTAGTGCTTGGGTGAAGCCATTTATTGTCAAACAACTGTGTTTACTCTTTTTAAATAAAAATGACAACAGAAACTGCCCAAATGACCCTGATCAAAAGTTTACATACCCCAGTTCTTAATACCGTGTATTGCCCCCTTTAACATCAATGGCAGCTTTTGTGGAAGTTGTTCATGAGGCTCTTTATTTTCTCAGATGGTAAAGCTGCCCATTCTTCTTGGCAAAAAGCCTCCAGTTCCTGTACATTCTTGGGTTGTCTTGCATGAACTGCATGTTTGAGATCTCCCCAGAGTGGCTCAATGATATTGAGGTCAGAAGACTGAGATGGCCACTCCAGGACCTTCACTTTATTCTGCTGTAGCCAATGACAGGTCGACTTGGCCTTGTGTTTTGGATCATTGTCATGTTCGAGCGTCCAAGTACGTCCCATGCGCAGCTTCTGGGCTGATGAGTGCAACTTTTCCTCCAGTATTTTCTGATAACATGCTACATTCATCTTGCCATCAAATTTGACCACGTTACCAGTGCCTTTGTAGCTCACACATCCCCAAAACATTAGCGATCCACCACCATGTTTCACAGTAGGAATGGTGTACCTTTCATCATAGACCTTGTTGATGCTTATGGTTGTGGCCAAAAAGTTAAATGTTGGTGTCATCACTCCAAATGACTTTGTTCCAGAAGTTTTGAAGCTTGTCTCTGTGTTTGGAGTATTGTAAGCGGGATGCTTTGTGGCATTTGCGTAGTAATGGCTTCTGGCGACCTTGCAGCCCATTTTTCTTCAAATGCCTCCTTATTGTGCATCTTGAAACAAACGCACCACTTTTTTTCAGAGTCCTATATTCCAGCTGAAGTTATTTTTGGATTTTTCTTTGCATCCCGAACAATTTTCATGGCAGTTGTGGCTGAAATTTTTGATGGTCTACCTGAAAGTGATTTGGTTTCCACAAAATCCCTCATTTTCCACTTCTTAATTAGACACTGCTGATTGGCATTCTCAATTGCTTGGATATCTTTTTATATCCCTTTTCCTGTTTTATACAGTTCAATTACCTTTTCCCGCAGATCCTTTCACAATTCTTTGCTTTCCCCATGACTCAGAATCCAGACATGTCAGTGCAGCACTGGATGAAAGATGCAAGGGTCTTTCAGAAGACCAGAAACTCACTGACCTTTTTTAAACACACACTGATTACAAACAGATCACAGGTGAGGATGGTTACCTTTAGTAGCCTTTCAAACCCGCTTGTGCATGTTATCAGGCTAAAATCTCCAGGGTATGTAAACTTTTGATGAGGGTCATTTGGGTAGTTTCTGTAGTCATTATGATTTAAAAAGGTAAACACAGTTGTTTGACAATAAATGGGTTCACCCAACCACTAACCATGAGTGAAATAAAAGTTTGTGAGTTATCATTCATTATCTGTGACGAATGGCCTGACCTGTAAATTATTTGTATGTTCGCAATAAAATCAAGAACTACTCAACCGATTTGATCGGCTTTTCACTGAAATATTTGTATTCTCCAAGTAACTTATGGGGCCTTCACACTTCGATTTGCTGAGCCTTCTGAGCGATGCATTGCACAGTGATCTGTCAGGGCCAGTGTTCTCTGGTGAGCGCACTGATCCTGACCGGCGATGTAACTAGCTTCATGCTGGATATTAATCACCAGGCGATAGCGACGCTCGGGGCGGTGCATCGCTATGCCCCATATGCACGGAGCAATGTAGGGGAATTTTCTAAGGAATCTCACTAGATCGCTTAGAAAAGGCCCCTAAATCGCTCCATGTGTAGGCCCCAATGGTCTATTAACCCCTTCCCGACATTTGACGTACATTTACGTCATGGTCGGGATGTACTTCCCGACACATGGCATAAATGTACGTCATGACTTGTAACTGTCACCGCGTCTAGAGACGCGGTGACAGAGGGACGATGTCTGCTGTCCCTGACAGCAGACATCTTCCCTCATTGCCCAGGGGGGGCAGCGATGCCCCCCGCCATGGGCGATCGCTGCGATTGGCTGTTCAAACGTGAACAGCCAAAAGCAGCGTTTACTGTGTTATGTGTAAAATTTAGACTCTGCTGCCCCCTAGCGTCCAAAAAAAATAAAAGAAAGTTGAAATAATGATGTAATAATAAAGTTTAGATATGGTCTTTGTTAGTTATTAACTATTTTTAGTGGTATGATTATTTGTCTCACAAGCAGAAAATGTAACATTTCGCAAATTGCAAAATGTTCATTTTTTTTACAACATTTTGGTATTTTTCACAAAAAAAAAAAAACTGTATCGACCAAAATTTATCACTAACTTAAAGTACAATGTGTCACGGGAAAACAATCTCAAAATCACTGGGATAAGTAAAAGCAAAAAAAAGTTATCCCCACTTAAGTGATACCTGTCAGATTTGAAAAAAAGGCCTCTGTCAGGAAGGCAAAAACATGCTGCGTCGGTAAGGGGTTAATCATCTCACTATCTGGTTAATTGGGTAATGAGCAAACAAAATCATCAAAGAATAATCTCATTGTCATGCCACAGAGCAGTTAATGCGGGTATCATAGGCATGCATGGGTAATGGCGATGAGGGGGTACAGAGACACACATTGGTAATGGGGAACATAATAATGGGGCACCCAGGGGATTCCAGTCAGTGTTGTGGGGTGCAGTGCATTGTCAGTCTGCTTCCTGCCAGGAACCAGAAGCTGCAAGATGGCTGCCACCGGCCTGAGTCAGTCACACTGCAGTCATTGGCATGCTTGCAATCAAATTACACTCCTGCTGTGCTCAAAACGTATTTACAATGAGGTATTTACAGGCTGAAGGATTTGATGCACAATTAAGTAAATTGACAATATTTTTACTACAGAAGAGATTAAGACGGATGAGAAAACTAGGCAAATGGGAAAGAAGGACAAAATATCATTGAATAAAATGAATCTATCACTCAGCAATGACACGAATAGACCCTTTATGCTGGATTCACACCGGCTAGTCATATCGGCGGTGTGTCTCAGCAATATGCATACCTCCCAACTGTCACGATTACAGCGGGACAGTCCCGATTTTTGGGTCCTGCCCGCTGTCCCACCCGCGGCAGGCATTGTCCCGCTGCGGGGGGTGGCAGTTGGGAGATCCCCCAATCTAATAGAATAGACGCTGTGTGCATGCGCACAGCGTCTATTCTCGTATGAAAATGAGGTCGCGGCTAATTAGCCTAAGCCACGCCCTCATTTGCATATGCCCCGCCCCCTTTTCGGGCGCTGAGTGTCCCGATTTCACCAGACCAGAAGTTGGGAGGTATGAATAGGTCTGTGAGCACATGTTTAATAAGGTCCGGACGAACAGTGGCCCCCCCACACACAAACCTCCACTGGGCCACTATTCGTCGCACCATCAAGTGTGTATGAATGTACCGATTCTAGGTCCTGTTGGGTAAAACTTTAGTGTACCATGACTGGGAAACACTGATCTATACCCACACACCATTATCCTATCTCGGATATGTACATCGCTTAGTAACTACTAAACATCAGTATTCTGATACGCGGCCTACAATGCACGACATGAATAGCACGTTATCGCTAAGGCACGGTTAACTATGAATTACTTACGTTTGGGTTGTATTTGTCACCGGGCTCAATGAGATACGTCTGATTCCCATCGCAGAACATCCCACTGTTAGAAGACAGAAGAAAGCATTACTGTGTATTCTCCTGACGGCGCACTGTAGCATCCTGCCTAACACTAGTGGTTTCTGTATACTCCATATACTAAATAATTGTATTGATTGTCTATTTCTTTATTAAATTAAAAAAAGGAAACTTATAGGAGAAGGCATTACTGCTGCCTGGATTTCAGTATCATTATTTATTTATTTATTATTTATTTACAGTGTCTTATATAGCGCAGCAGATTCCGTTGCGTGTTACATTTGGAAACAACAGTGATTAAACAAACTGGGTAGTAACAAACCGACATGGAGGTAGGAGGGCCCTGCTCGCAAGCTTACATTCTATAGGGATAATAGGAGGGATACACAAGGATAGGATTCCATAGCATGGCATTCCCACCAGATTAGAGGACAGTCCTGATGGGATGCAATTAGATACTGGAGGTTATCTGATAGCATACAAGAGCGTAATGGGCTTTGGGAATATGTAACCTCTTACGGCAGGCTGACTGATGCGCATGTAGGATGACCATCTGTGCATTGTGCTCCAACCGAGGACCCCGCAAAGCCTGGAAGGTTTTCGGTGGCTTCCCTTTGGTGGTAATAAGGACCATACAACTAACATCATCTATAGATGGCGTGCAGCAGTAAGCCGTTCTTACATGGAGTGCTAGGGATGCTGGTCTGACAAACATTTGGCAGCATATAGTGTGCCGCTATTGGGTGGAGGATGGTAATTTGTTTCTACATAAGAATTTGGACAAATTGGAACGTTGGACAGAAAACAGATGATGTGTAAGAAGGATCATTCATGGTAAGGAGAAGCCGCACCTGGTGTGAATAATAGATTTCATGCCCATACTTGTTTTACTGGGGGAAATAACACTGGTAAAATCCTGCTTTTACCATCATTGGCTTAGCACTGAATAACAATGGCAAAAGTACGATTATAAATCTAGACAGAATGGCTGGTGTAGTCATCAAGGGGAGGAGGGGGGGGGGGCAGGGGATACTACACCCTGGCCCCCTCTGTCAGGGGGGCCCCACTATCTCTCCATATATACAGAGGCTATTCCTCCATGTGATGAGATAGATGATACACTAGATGTTATCATTCTAGGTGTAATTTATGGCTAAATTGTCTTTGTCTCATTGGAAGAAAACTTTATAAAGCAACTGTCATTTATTATTTATTATAAATAATAATTGAATACCGTAGAATACAGGCAACCAATGGAGGGACTGGCAGAGCGGATCAGCAGATGATAAACATCTGGCTACTTCAAAATGGATTGCAGTGGCGAGTTCTTGGGAAGACCAATGAGGAGACTATTGCAATAATCAATGCGGGAGATAATGAGTGCATGGATTAGAGATTTAGTAGTGTCTTGTGTGAGATAGGGTCGTAGCTTGGATACGTTTTTTTAGATGCATGTAACATGATTTTGAGACAGACTGAATGTGGGGAATAAAGTACAGGTCAGAGTCGAGGGTGACCCCTAGGCAGCGAGCTTGTGGAGTAGGGTAGATTGTTGCGTTGTTGACAGTTATAGAGATATCCGGATGGTAACTGTTCCTGGCTGGGAGGAATATAATTAATTCAATTTTGAAAATGTTAAGTTTGAAGTAGCGAGAAGACATCCTAGATGAGATGGCAGAGAGGCATTCAGAGACACGGAACAATACTGACGGTGACAATCCTAAAGAGCTGATTAGTTTGCCAAGAGATGAGGTATAGATCGAGAAGAGCAGAGGATCTAAAACTGAGCCTTGCGGAACGACTGACAGAGGTACGGAAGAGGAGGTGGTATGAGAGAATGAAGTGAAGCTATAACTAGTACTCAGGCATTATTACACCATTTAAATCTAATATACACAATCCATACCTCCCTGTAATATGTGTAATGGGGCATAAATACAGGGAGATTTGAGATTTGTTCTGAGCAATTTAGATTTCCCAGTCTAGATCTCACATATACACTGAGAGATTTGCACAAGAGATTTGTGCTGAGCGATTTAAGCTCCGTACACACGGGGCAACGGGGAGCCGCGCTGAAGCAGGGATCGCTCTGCACACATCGCTGGTACACGTGTGATGCCCCGCGATATGTGCTGAGTGATCCGTGCGGGCCAGTGTTCTCTGGTGAGAGAACACTGGCGATGACTAGATATATATTGTACGCAGGCGAGATGTGGTCAGGCGACAGCGATGTGCGGGACCGCACATCACGTCACAGAGGGGGCACACATGGGGTGATATGTGTTTCTCTCTAAGCGACCTAGTCATATCACTTAGAAATAGCTGTAATATCGCTCCGTGTGTATGGGCGTTTAGTATGGTAGATTTGTGTTAAGCAAAAAAAAAAAAAATGTAAATAATGGGTGGGTATTACAGGAGTGAGGGTGACGTAGTTCGCTCAGATTAAACCACGGGTGATTTGCAGTCTATTGCTAAGTGATCTGACTAGATATATACTGCATGCTTGAATGATGTAGACCGGCAATAGTAACATGGGGGGTGTGCATCACCATGGGGCATACATACTGAGCGATTTGCCAAATTGCATAGAAATTAAGCAGAAATCTCCCCTTGTGTATGGCCCATCAGAGGCTCATCACAGTGAATAAACAGAACACCTGTATTCCACAAGCTATGATAACTGCAGTACATAAGCTGGGTAGGATGGCCAGGATGCAGAGACTGAGAGAAACCTATTGTAAATGCCAGATACACCATAACCTAAGGGTTGCCTACCCTCCCGGAATGGCCCCCGAAGAGCTGTCCGGCACCCGAGACCCCCCCCCCCCCCCAGTGGGTCAAATTATGCAAATGACATTTTAGCCCCACCCACCGCAGTGCAATGCCTGAAATAATGACAATAATGGGGGGCGTGGCTAAAATGATTCATTTGCTCTGGTCATGCCCCCAAGCAAGTTGCCCCTCCTGTGGACCCGCCATGCCCCTTTTCACTCCAGGAGGCGGCCCTGCCCCCCTGCCTCACTGAGCTGGCTTGCCTCTCCTGGAGAGGGCAGCCAGAAAGTAGGCAAGTATGCATAACATGAGTGGGCAGACACATAAGGCTAATGCCACTTGGCACACATATTGCTATTTGCCTACAGTAAATGGTGGTTTCTGTGACAGGCTATGTCAGTGTGACCTGTAGCATGCTGTAAGCACACCACCGCTACATCCCTGACCATGGTCGCTGTAATCAAAAGTAACAGAATCATGTCTGCCACTGCCATGTAGGGCCGGCTCTACCATTAGGCAGCTTTAGGCGGTTGCAAAGTGGGTATTGGTGGCAGTATGGGGGGGGGGGGGGGTGTAGGTTGAAGTTTTGCTTATTGTGCTGAGAAGCCTCACACCGGCCCTGCTGCCATACCATGTATGGCTTATACATGCCGACGTCCCTAACCCACCTGCAATAAACTTTTAATAAAAGAAAATAAATAATTATACCAACTAAATTATTCTATGGACTATTGGGGTCGGTATGGAACTGGGCATGAAAACATGCATCATTTTCTAATTGACCTTCCAATTGCCTGAGACATGCGAAGCAGAATCGCTGATACACAGCCGTCGGAGACCTGTTTCCGGCCAATAACGCACGGGTCTGACGTATACTAGATCCCATCGCTCGATAATGGGTCATTTAACCGTTAGTAGTGTGGGGCTATAATTGGATTGCCCATTTTTACTAAAATGCAGAAATAAATGTACAAACACTGCACAGAATGAGGATTGGTGAAGACTGTATTACCGGAACGTCTGACTGTAGGAAACCGACGCTTCCGATGCCAAACTTGTTCAGAAAAGACATTTTGCCACAACTTTAACCAATTAGTTTACACATGAAATGTGCACATCTGGTAACTGTAGGCGATTCACACTTGTACACACTAATGTCTGTTATGAGTTTCAATTCAATTGCTTATTTGAAAAATAAGTTTAAATTTTATATCGTTTTTCTGTTCTTGCTGGGAACTACAAAAGTCTAATCTGCCTTATTTGCCTCTAATTATTATACTAATTTAACTTTTTTTTTACCAGTGCTGTTTTTGTACATTTGCAATATGTAGTTTAAATTACATCAGTATTGTAAAATGATCAAATCTTTTACATGATGCAAGGTTCTGTTGTGCCACTAGAGGGCAGCATAGATTCACATTTTCAACCGTTCAATACAAATATTACCAGAAATATATTTCTAAAATAAAATGAACTCCCAAAAATACACGTGTTATTATTATTAGAATTTTGACATGTGAGAATATGATCCCTGAGTGATGCTTTTCCTCCAGGGAACTACATACCTCCCAACTGTCCCGCTTTCTGCGGGAATCATACTTGCCTACTTTTGAAAACTAGTTTCAGGAAGATTACAGTTGGGAGTAGAATTTTGCAAAGCGCCCCATTGAGGAGGGTGTGTCATGCTCCACCCAGAGGGCGTGTCTAGTTCCATATATGGAGAGATTGTGAAAAGAGATTGTGAACGTGGCAACTAGAAGCGTGGCTGTGTACTGCTACATCTGAGAGGAATCTTTTAAAATGACTTATATCCAAATGTAGATGATCCCCAGAGCAGTTAGTAAGAGCTACTATACTTGGTAATGTGCTGGGAAATGGTGCTGATGATTCAGTGTAAATGTATCTCTCATTCTTTTTCCCCCAAAAATGTAACAGTGTAATGTGGGCTAGGTGACAGGAGGGAGATTTCTAGACTAATGAGGGAGAGAAGGAGATTGCTGTTATTTCAGTGAGTCTCCTGGGTAGGCAGCTATGGCGGGAATGTCCCAATTTTTGGGATCGTTCTAAGGGCCGACAGTGTCCCGCGGCGGTGTGTGGGGGGGTAGTTTGGAGTCCTTCCTGTCACCTGCTGAGCAGTGGTGAATAGATGTCTATTCCCGCAGCCAGAAGGGCCAGGGGACATGGCTAGAAGCTCACAGAGCCTCTGGGCCATGCAAAACAGCGGTGTGGCCTCACGGAATGGCAAGATTTGTAGGCCACACCTCTTTGTGGCAGGCCATTCCCCCAAATTTCACGTGCAGGTGTCCCGCTTAAGAGAATTCAGAAAGTTGGAAGGTATGTAACTATAACTGTGCCTAACTATACCAAAAGCTGACAACCAGGCCCAGGTCTGATGGATGGGCCCATTGTGGCCCCCATTACATGGCAACAGCTCTTCTCAACCCAACATATGCTGCTGCATGCTGGGCTGCAGTGTGGCCAGGGAGGTGCTTAAAGTGACCACACTTCCCACAATTAGGCCGCACCCACTGAACAGTACCTAGGCCCGGGCAGGTTCTCTACTGCCCTGCTGATGACTGTATCACAGTTATTTATGCCGGTCTCCACTCCTGTCCTGGCTGTGGGAGAATATGACAGTTACACCATGGGGTCCCATAGCAAAATTGCCTAATTAGTGTACAACAGTTGGGTAGAATGAAGCTGAACAGCCAGATTCAGTGGGCCTGAGATAGTGCTATTAGTAAATAGACAAAGTTGGATTTTCCGGTACTTGTTTCCTAGCACGGCGCCCACGATCTAGATTGTATGTGTCGGGCCGATAACGCAAGCATTGCATGCATCTTATGTGTTTGTGCGGCATAAGATACATGCGATGCGATCAACGAGATTTTTACATTGGAATCAATGTGAAATGGTCCCTGAGACCCAATTTTACATTGATTCCAATGTAAAAAGTCCCCAAAACCCCAATTTTAATTGATACCCCCCCTCATGGGTGAAATGCCCACCCCCCACCATTGTTAACGCCACCCCACTATTGACGCCAACCCGAAGCGTGGCGAGCGCAGCGGTACGCGTCCTCCGACCTTTTCATACCCCCACTATCCACCTCGGCGTGGAGTTGATTTT
This sequence comes from Crinia signifera, assembly GCF_055691185.1. NCBI lineage: Eukaryota > Metazoa > Chordata > Amphibia > Anura > Myobatrachidae > Crinia > Crinia signifera. The sequence goes on along the minus strand of NC_139221.1, from coordinate 298,404,901 downwards.
ATATAGCGTGTCGAGCGCAGCGAGCCACCGAGCCCCGCGAGGGGACGCGCATTACTTCACAGGTATTACGCGTCCCCTCACGGGGCTCGCTGCGCTCGCCATGCTTCGGGCTCGGTGGCTCGCTGTGCTCGCCACACTATATAAAGTCAACTCCACGCCGACGTGGATAGTGGGGGTATGAAAAGGTCGGAGGACGCTCGCCGCCGCCCCTCGTGGGCTCGCTGCACTTGCCACGCTTGGTGTTGATGGATCTTTTATCTTATGGCTTCTTATGGATCTCATGGATCTTATGGATACATAAGATCCATGAGATCCATAAGATGAGATCCATAAGATGCGATATTGTACATACAATTAGAAATCTTTTCAATTGTATAGATTGTATGCCTTAATTAAGGCATACAATCTTATGCGATGGGCGCCGTGCTAGGAAATAAGTACCAGATAGTGCTGTTAGTAAATAGACAAAGTTGGATTTTCCTGCTGCCCACTAAAGCTAAGCACACACTATATAGTGCTGGTCTTCACTATAAAGTACACTGTATGATGGAGCAACCAGTATGAATACACGCTGGCCTGCAGCCCCGTCCGTTACCATGCAGGTTCTGTGCTGACCGGCCTGTACACTGCCCCCATGAATGAATCGTTGTTTTCCCAACTTGTCATCTTTTAAAGGATTTCTGTCTCCGGAAGCAGGTGGGATAATTACTGACCAAGCAACTGTGATGTGAAAGTTGGGGTTATGGGCCTTATATATATATATATATATATATATATATATATATATATATATATATATATATATATATATATATATATATATATATATATCAAATTCAGTGGTGGTGAGAGGGATTTATGTGTAACCATCCAATCAGAAGTAGCTTGCTATTGCTGCTCAAAATTATCACTGTATTCAGTTCTGCAATAACCTATAGATGGGCGCATGCCTGCATATTGGTGGTGCACATTTCCACAGCTATAGATGGACGCATGCCTGCATATTGGTGGTGCACATTTCCACAGCTATAGATGGCCGCATGCCTGCATATTGGTGGTGCACATTTCCACAGCTGTAGATGGCCGCATGCCTGCATATTGGTGGTGCACATTTCCACAGCTATAGATGGGCGCACGCCTGCATATTGGTGGTGCACATTTCCACAGCTATAGATGGCCGCATGCCTGCATATTGGTGGTGCACATTTCCACAGCTGTAGATGGCCGCATGCCTGCATATTGGTGGTGCACATTTCCACAGCTATAGATGGGCGCATGCCTGCATATTGGTGGTGCACATTTCCACAGCCGTAGATGGGCGCATGCCTGCATATTGGTGATGCACGTTTCCACAGCTATAGATGGGCGCATGCCTGCATATTGGTGGTGCACATTTCCACAGCTATAGATGGACGCATGCCTACATATTGGTGGCGCACATTTCCACAGCTATAGATGGGCGCATGCCTGCATATTGGTGGTGCACATTTCCACAGCTATAGATGGGCGCATGCCTGCATATTGGTGGTGCACATTTCCACAGCTATGGATGGGCGCATGCCTGCATATTGGTGGCGCACATTTCCACAGCTATAGATGGGCGCATGCCTGCATATTGGTGGCGCACATTTCCACAGCTATAGATGGACGCATGCCTACATATTGGTGGCACACATTTCCACAGCTATAGATGGGCGCATGCCTGCATATTGGTGGTGCACTTTTCCACAGCTATAGATGGGCGCATGCCTGCATATTGGTGGTGCACATTTCCACAGCTGTAGATGGGCGCATGCCTGCATATTGGTGGTGCACATTTCCACAGCCGTAGATGGACGCATGCCTGCATATTGGTGGTGCACATTTCCACAGCTATAGATGGACGCATGCCTGCATATTGGTGGCGCACATTTCCACAGCTATAGATGGGCGCATGCCTGCATATTGGTGGCGCACATTTCCACAGCTATAGATGGACGCATGCCTACATATTGGTGGCGCACATTTCCACAGCTATAGATGGGCGCATGCCTGCATATTGGTGGTGCACATTTCCACAGCTATAGATGGGCGCATGCCTGCATATTGGTGGTGCACATTTCCACAGCTATAGATGGGCGCATGCCTGCATATTGGTGGTGCACATTTCCACAGCTATAGATGGACGCATGCCTGCATATTGGTGGTGTACATTTCCACAGCTATAGATGGCCGCATGCCTGCATATTGGTGGTGCACATTTCCACAGCTATAGATGGACGCATGCCTGCATATTGGTGGTGCACATTTCCACAGCTATAGATGGACGGATGCCTGCATATTGGTGGTGCACATTTCCACGGCTATGGATGGACGCATGCCTACATATTGGTAGTGCACATTTCCACGGCTATAGATGGACGCATGCCTACATATTGGTGGTGCAAATTTCCACACCTATAGATGGGCGCATGCCTGCATATTGATGGTGCACATTTCCACAGCTATAGATGGCCGCATGCCTGCATATTGGTGGTGCACATTTCCACGGCTATAGATGGACGCATGCCTACATATTGGTGGTGCACATTTCCACAGCTATAGATGGACGCATGCCTACATATTGGTGGTGCACATTTCTACAGCTATAGATGGGCGCATGCCTACATATTGGTGGTGCACATTTCCACAGGTCCAACTCTAAACAAGGGCAACTGTATTTGCATTTTACTCTATGGATATAGCATCACATGGATACTGTTGTGTAGAACATAAAGGGTTAACTTACTGAAGTCCATGACACGTTGACAGAGCCACGAAAGATTTGGGTTTCCCTCGGATCTGACCCTGGTAATAGCAATGCTCCCCACCCTAAAAGGCAAAACAGGTAGAATAATGACATGTATCAAATAGCTTACAGAATGGGCGACACAAGTGTTACGTACTTTGTATTCTAGCCCCAATTCTAGTGCTATAGTATCACAACATTATAAGCACTACATATAATCTAGCACAGAACCACGCGTCCTCAGATTACCTTATGTAAGGCAAGCCATATTTCCTGGGGTCCTTAGTACCCCATGTAGGCCTAGTGATGGAGGCCATATATTAGGCAGGCACGGTATCCAAAATGACCAAATATCACATTTTTTAAGGGTGACCGTGATAGTGACACCTCTGCTTTTGGTGTACACATACTTTGTTTAATGCACAAACCCCCGAGATATCTCCTTACAGTATATAAATATTCCACACAATTCTACATTTATACTTGAAATGCTTTCACATTGAATTGTGTGCAGCGATGACTAAATTGGGATTACCACTGCAGCAGAGCTTCCAGAAAATCAGAAGCAACTCCAAATGTGCGCAACCTGCACCCTTGACGTTCATTAGAGTATTGTGCCACACAAAACAAACCTTAGGGTCTTTTTACCAAGTGGCGGCTTTGGCTTAGAACATGAAAGCGCCACTAAGATAGCTTCCAGGGTGTACTGTACTTTATATAGGTGCAGCTTTTCATTTTGAGGTCAAACCTGCCAGCTTCATCCAGAGCCCACATCTACCATAGAGTCTCAGAGTAGTTGTTCTATTATGCAACAAACCTGCTATAGAACCCAAAATCAGGAGGAGAGTGTTCAGAGCCCACTGAGCAGGTAAATGCCATCCCGCCAAACCCCCCCCCCCCAACCCGCACACGGCTGCGAACGTGATCACAAGGGGGAAAATCACTCACTGACTAATGATTCTGCCCCTACTTGGCGCTGGGAAGGCTGTGGGGAAAAGGAAGCCGCTGATGCCACCAAAACCCCTTCGCCCCCAAACGCCCACAGGCAGTGCCAGATTAAGGTCTAAATGGGCCTGGAGCTGAAAATGATCAAGGGCCTATTTTGGGCAATAATAGGGGTTGTGGCCAGCACCTAATAATGTGGTGGGCGTGACCAGTGTTCTGGTTGGGTGGTCTGCTCATAGGTGCATCTCTATTTGTGTAAATACTTTCAACTGATTATATATATAAAAGTCACAGGATGCAGAGAAATATATTGCCGGGTGCCCTCCAAAGCTGCACCCGCAGGATGACGATGTCCTAAGATACTTGCGGGGTAAGGCGGCACTCCAGTCATAAAAAAAAATACTGAAAGCCAAAACTTGGTAGACAACATTTCAGCACCTTTTATGTGGTCACCTAAATTTACCACACCATATACCCCTTATACAAATCATGCAACACTATAGTACTGTGTCTTACACATTGCCTCTTACACATTATGCCACATAGAATGAGCCAAAATTCACACTGACTGAGCCAAAATTCACACTATGGCACACAGATTGAGTCAAAATTCCCATTATGCCACACAGATTAAGATTGAGCCAAAATACACACTATACCAAACAGATTAAGCCAAAATTCACAATATGCTTAACAGGGACAAGGCGCGCATTAAAAATTTACACCATAATGCCCATTACATGTTAAGCCACACACCATAATTTCCATTATGTATTATGCCAAACACCATAATGCCAATTAAAAATGATGATACATAAGTGCTGCTTACCTACCTGCTCATTGCCAGGGGTTCCATGCTCATTGCCAGGGGTTTCATGCTCATTGCCATGTGGGATTACATTCACATTGCCAAGGGGGAATACATGCTTGTGGTACTGGGGGACAGCCGCCGCCGGGCAGAGAGCGTAGGCCGGCTGTATTCAGAGCATTGCAGGTCCTGGCTATTTGAAATAATACCCCTTTCACACCAGAAAATGGTCCCAAGATCATGCAGGGACATTCCCGGGCTGACCCCTTTTACATCAGCTTAGTCCCTGCATTTTCTGGTGTGAAGGGGAGAGAAACCACCTCCTCTCCCCCCTCTTTAACCGGCTACATAGTTTAACTGGCTATATCTTCGGAACCAACCTATTACATGAGACCAGTATCATATTGGAGAACTTTTAAGTGGGCTTTTTTAATGATTTTGGTTCTGTGAAACTGGGCCATTTGGTTCCAGAGAAATCTGCCCTCAAAGAACACGAACAGCCATGAAATTACCCGCAATATCTCTGGAACCAATTAACCCAGGGCTTGACAAATTTCTTTAAAATCTGGGAGCCAGGATGAAAGTGTAGGAGCCAGACAAAAGCAAAGATAGGGACAGTGCGTGGCGAAGGCGTACACCCTAAAGCCTATTACACATGTACACACACCCATTACGTATTATACTACGTGCCATAATGCCCATTACACATTATGCCACACCGTAATACCTACTGTATATCATATTATACCATACGCCATAATGCCCATTACATATACCACACACTATAATGCCCATTAAGCGGTATAGCAAACACCATAATGCCTATTACATATTATGCCACATAAGTTACGCTTACCTACATGCTCGTTGCTATGGGTTTCATGCTCTTTGCCAGGTGGTTAACATGGTCTGCAAGTGGTAATGCTCATTGTCATGGGGTTATCCTAGTCTGCCAGGGGTTAACCTGGTCTGCCAGGGCTTAATGCTCCTTGTCATGGGGTTATCCTGGTCTGCCAGGGGTAAACCTGGTCAGCTAGGGGTTAATTCTCATTGGGTCAACCTTGTCTGTCAGGGATTAACCTGGTCTGTCAGGGGTTAATGCTTGTTGTCACGTGGTAATCCTGGTCTGCCAGGGGTTAATGCTCGTTGTCAAGGGGTTATCCTTGTCTGCCAGGGCTTAATGCTCATTGTCACGGGGTTAACTGCCCTGCCAGCTAAATGGAAGACCATCATCCACTTTGCCGGTACCATTTGCGGTAACGGCAGCGGCCGGGCAGACAGGTTGTCCCAGTCACGCCGTTCCGCACGCACTCCCGCACAAGAGCAGCACCGCCTCCGCTGCAGCGTGGCTTTCTTCAATCAGGGGTTGAGCTACTACTGCCGCTGCTGATTGGCTGTTGGCTCGCGATGCCGGCTGCTTGAGTAGTTCAGGTTCTGGAAATATCCGCTTTGCTGCTGCGGCGGACCTGCTCTAGTCCAGTGAGTCTGACTTCTTGTACAGCGGGGAGGGGGAGCGAGGAGGCTGACGACCACTCTGCCCGGCTCTCTGGAAGCGCACCTCGGCCAGATTCTGCTTCCTCCAAAAAAATATCTGGTCGCCAGGAGGCAGAATCTGGTCGCCGTGGTGACCTGGCTCCCGGGGTTTGTCGAGCCCTGAATTAACTCATCTGGTATCAGATTGAAGGCCCAGCGATTTGGGTTCAAATGAGATCAACCTCGAGCTTCTGTGATGCCAGGGAGTAACTGGCAGCCATCAGAACTGGGTGGGGGTCGGAATTAGCGGGTCCCATGTTATCCTATGGGGAAAGCGTTCCAGCTTTGCCTGGTGGTATCTCCAGTTCCTGGGGGCTAGTGATGCGGGGCTGGGCTCGTTGAAAATCCCCAGTCCTCATCTACAAAATGGGCCTATTTGGAGAGTGGGCCTGGAGCTGCCGCTCCATCAGGCCCATTGTTAATCCGGCCCTGCCCACAGGGTGTCACTTTGCGAGCAGCGAGTGAAGGCTAGCCTTTGCTCGCTGCCTCGCTAGCCTTCACTCGCTGCCAGCATATAATGCACCGGCATTCGATAATCACCGGGCAGTGAAGTTGCAATCCAACAAGTTGGTCTGAATCAGGCCCCCAGAATAAATTGGTATTGAAAAAAAAAAAACACATAAATTAGTTTTTGGGTGTGGTATTTTAGGTTAGACAATCTAGGTGAATGCCAAAAAAAGTTGCACACTGGAAAAAGGTCAACAGAAAAGGTCGACATGAGTTTCTTTCATGTCAATGTTGACACCTGAGCAAGTGGACATCACCATTCCCAGTCACTCCGCGGTACAGTATAAATAAGTAAAAATATGGGGGGGGGGGAAACTAGAAATTTTTGTTTGTGTTTCCCTTTTGACCATGTTGGCCATGTAGTGTCATCCGTATAGCATTTAAAAATAAAAATAAAAAAATAAACTAAATACCAGAGGTATACAAAATAATAAACATAAGAAAACAAAAATACATTGTCCTATAATTCTCATAGATTTTTGCCTCTCTGCTACCTCTAATATAATAAATGAGATATTTTGGAGCAGATATGAATACTGAATCGAGCCAATCGATCATCTGCTTCTATGTTGGCAGAAGACTGTTCTTGGCCTGGCTAAGTTCCCAGCATTCAGCACTGTCAGTCAGCGCCATGCATGGGATAAGTTACAGCTACTTTATAACGTTCCCATGTGGAAGGGTGAGTAAGGTTCCATCTTTGTTCTATGAAGCGTCTCAGATCCTGACCTATCCATCCTGTTCCAGGATGAACCCACTGGCATCATCATATTTTTTATAGAGCACCTTCAATGTATTAAACCCAGTGATCAAGGGTGAGATTTAATAGGATGCGATTGTTAGTAAGGTTCCAAAATCGCACCTTATCACATTTTTCAAAATCCCATTTTTTTGGGAAGAATTCGACTATCTAATGAGATGCGAATTTGCTGCCAAAAATTGTGATATGTGCGATTTTTAGTCATAAAAATGTGCGGTTTTGTGTAAAAAAAAAAGTGTGTGTTTTTATTTCACTATTTGTACTGGTGTGGAACTACAAGTTCCAGCGGGCCCTTTAATGTCCTACATGCTGGGACTTGTGGTTCTCCAAGTCCCTGCATGCGGTACATTTATCAGCCACCCAAGGGGCATCAGGGACAGCCCCGGGCTTCAGTCTGGCCAGGTGAACTCTGGCGGGGGGGACCCCTTCATGGAGGGGGGGGGGGGGGTCCTCACTTCCCCAGGATCCCTGCCCAGGCTGACCAGTCAGGGGGTCAATGCTTTGGCCAGGGCGATTTGTATAAAGAGTCTCCCCCCCCCCGGCTGTGGGATTACCCTGCTGGCTGGTTGGGCCTGGTGCTAGTTCTTGAAATACGGGGGACCCCTGCACATTCGGGGCCGTGCGATAAGAAATCGAAAAAATTTACAAAATTGCACTCTATTAAATTGCGCCCCAAGTGTGAGTGTATGGTACTGGTTCCCATGACTCCATGGAGTGTCTCCCATTGAACACTAGGCCACATACGCCAATCTGGTTACCTGGTGTTTTGGTAATGTCATTGGGTAAACAACCTTATAGCAGAGAGCATGTTTCATCCTGCCAGGGACCACAACCATACCAACTGGATCCTGGCCCTGTCCACACACAGCCTCCAGAGCCAGGCAATCCAATGTCGCATTGCAGGCACCAGAATGCTCATCGGGTCTCTGTTACCAAGCAACATTGCTACATCCAGAATCACTGACCCAGGGCATCAATTATAGGTGATCATTCCTAATTTATCAAATGCTACAATAGTTAGAAAGACACTACATAAATACCTGCGGGCATCCCTCGCCAGCGGTTGCCCAGTGATGACTCACGCTGGTTTGGCAGTTATGCAGCACAATGTACCTATGTCACCTGCAGTCAGGCACAAACCTCTGTACACAATCACCCTGCCAGCCGCAGCTTTGTGGCTGAAAGTGAAAGTACGACCGGTAGTGACTGGCTGCCAGGTTGTTGGAAACAGTAGTGTTACATATTATTGTTATTTTGAAATGCCGTAATGCCAGCGACACATATTGCAACCCAACATATATTGCTGCCAGTTTTGCAAATCGCAACTAATTACTGTATCTTCTCCCCATTGGGGGTAATTCAGACCTGATCACGGGGCGGCAGATTATCAATAGACTGCACATGCGTACGGGTCACAGTTCCCATGTGCAAGGCTGTCCTGCAATGAAATCCTGCTACTAGGCACTGCCAGGTGTCTGGGGTGGTAACTGGCCGTTTAGTGGGCATGCCATCCCTGTGTTAGGGAAAACACAGGCAGACCTAGGGAAACGCTGGGAGTGTCAGGGTGTGCCTGAGCATTTTAGGAAGGGGGGGTTGGATGACGTTGCATCCATGCTGGATATACATTTTTCCCTCGGACCATAGAGTAAGTCTCTGGCTACTCTGAGTCTGTGGGGACTTGTGGCCAGTGTAGCAATCATTAGATGGGTGGTGTTGGACATATTCTCACGGCTGCGAACATTGATTAGCAAGGCGGGATATCTCTGTGGCGGGACGGCGGCTTTGCTAAACGCTGGCCTTGCAAATTCGGGGCCGAGCGATTAGGTCTGAATTAGTCCCATTGTCTCAATTTTGTTTAAAGTTGCATTCTTCTTTAATACCACTAGATGGTGCTACAGGATTAACGTAATGATTAATGTTAGAAAAGAAATATACAGTATATAAAGGGAAGACTTTATATTGCCAGTCTATTGTGTTTACAATTATGTTTGTCAGATCACAAAAATATAGCAGTCTGCATCCATACTATTAACCATACAGGATCCGGATGATATGTCAACACCATTTGGTCGACATCCACAAGGTAGACAAAAGATCGACACAAGCAAAAGGTCGACGTGGCCATGCCTGGTATGGGTCATTGGGTCAATCCAATTTAGGTCGACATGCATTGAACTGACCACTGAAGGTCGACAGGGCTTAGGTTGATACTTGAAATAGGTGGACATGGCTATGGTTGACACAAGCATTAGGTCGACAATGGCAAGGTGGACAAGAGTTTTTCTCTTTTTTTTGTTCCGAATGTCGACATGGACACTGGCAAAGTGTCCAGCGTCCACTAGCCCATGCATCGGACGCTGTGCCAAGCGCTTTCTGTCGGCACATGCCGGCTCCCCAAAAAAACTGTGAAAAACTCATGTCGACAGTTTGACTGTCAACCTTATGCGTGTGTTGACCTTCCAACCCTGTCCACCTTAGCCATGACCTTATCCCACCATTCCAGGAATGCCGTTCACTAACTGGGGGTCCACAAGCTCAGTGTCAACATTGGCACCAAAAAAAAAGTAAAAAAATATTATTGACCTCTTCATGTGTCGACTACTTTGCAGTGCCAATCTTGTGCATGTCAATCTTTTGTGGGCGCCCTAACTACACATATGCAGAATGCTATATCCAGATATATGCTGAACCGGTGTACAATGAATTAAAGTGAAAACCAGTCTAATTAATAATATGTTGGGATTTTGGGGATACAAGAGTATTCATCTGGCGGTTTCCACCACATGCGTTGCACTGAATGGCTTTTGTTTCCATGGCCAAGATGACATCAGTGCAGCGCTGCGGCGGACAGGCCGGGAGCCTTTCCATTCAGATCTGTTCCTCCGCTCCCCACGATATTTGTTCTCCCAGCTTTTGAGACTTATTGAAAGGTTTCACTACGAGTCCGCTCACGTCCTCATCTAGCCGGCGTAAGAGGAATTTCACAGAATGGATTCTATACAGATTAGGCGGCAGCTTCTCATTGGCACGCAGCTGAATAAACCCTACACAGAGATTAGCCTGGAGTCTCCTCCACGCTCACTGCCTTAGAAATATAGGTAAGGAACAATGCAGCAAGAAAACGTTCTACGCTCTCACGGTGATAGTAATAACAGTGATATCAATGGAACTGATGTGATGGAAGAGATGGGATACTGAATGCAGGAAGCCATTGGGAATGGCTGACTAACCTACAGTTGCCATGGGCACCGGATAATGAACATTTACATTTTTATTTGATTAATGTGCATTTGTTATTATTTGAACTCACAAACTCCGGCACTTAGGGTACGATTCACACCTGCTTATTCAGGACCGAATTTGGCCCCCTCTCAGATGGTAGGAGTGTGCACATGCGCAACCAACTGGAGAGAACATCACTCGCAAATTGAGTGACAGGCAGGGGGCAGTAGCTGGGGCATACTTGCCAACTTGCTGGCTGCCCTCTCCGGGAGAAGGGAGCCAGCTCAGTGAGGCAGGGGAGCGGGGCCACTGATGGGAGTGGAAAAGGGGAGTGGTGGAGGTAGAGCCACATGAGGGAGACTGCCTTGTGGGCGTGTCCAAAGCGGTTGCGTCATTTAGCTGCCCCCGCCGTGTAATTCCGGTATTTCAGGCATTACATTGAGGTGATGTTTTCCAGTGGGGTGGCGTTTACCCCAGGTCTGAATCATGGTCATGTTTAGTACCAAAGAAAAAAAAGTCCAATTACTGGGCAAAACCATGTTGCACTGAACGTGGGGTAAATGCAACATGTGCAGAGAGAGTTGGATTTGGGTGGGGTGTATCCAAACTATAATGTAAGTGGCAGTGTAAATATAAAGCTAATATCTGTGGGTTACATGCAAATGCAGCCAGTATTTACCCTGTACATTAAATCGTCCATCCTCGTTGAAAACAAGCCACGCTCGCTGCAGAATACTGCCCAATGTTTTGGTTGGTTGGATCTGCAACAATTACAGTAAATCAGGGTTGCCGACCCTCCCGAAATTTCCGGGAGTCTCCCGAAAATCGGGGCTCCCTCCCGGCCCCCCGGAAGGGTGGGCAACCCTCCCGGATTCAGGGGGGACCCCCGCTGTCCCCCGGATCGCGGCATTAAAATGCTGCAATCCTCGGGTCTCAGAGGAGGGGGCGGAGCTAAAATGACACAATCGCGTCATTTTAGCCCCGCCCCCCCCACGGAGATCACTGAATTTGCTGGTTTGCCAGCATGGGGGCGGGGCTTAGTGATGTCACGCTTTAGCCCCGCCCCCTGAGCGGCTACTGAATCTCTCCTCTCCGGGCTTCTCCCGGAGAGGAGAATGAGAAAGTCGGCAACCCTGCAGTAAATTGACTTTGTACACTGCTTGCCGTGGCCATCCCCCTGTGCAGAATGTATTATGGTGTGATTTATACAGCGCACACATATTCTGCAGCACTTTACTGAGAATATTTGAACACTCACGTCAGTCCCTGCCCCAGTGAAGCTTACTATCTATCGGCCGCCGTATGGGGTGATCTACACATGTACATGTGCATGTTCCCCACCATACAATGACTGCTGAATCACCCCCTATATTCCCTACCACATGTACACGCACCACACCGATATTCTAAGGTTGATTTTGTTGGGAGCTGATTAACATACCAGTATATTTATGGAGTATTGGAGTATATTTTGAATGAACTGGGAAGAATTGGACTGGGAAGAGTGCAGGAAGTAAGAAATATCCCCAAATGGAGGTCTCATTCCTTAAGTGTCAGCAGATCTGAAAATGGTAGTTTTAGTATTCTTCTAGAAACAGGCGCTGACTTTACACTGATCTTCTAGAGGGGTCTCTCTGGCGCATACTGATCATAATATGATTTGTGTACTTACAGGGTCTGTGATTCTGAAAGATAGGAACAGAAAACTGAAAATCATAAATCCATGGACGATTAGTGCGTAAAAAGGGGCGTAATTCCGGGATAGGGCCTGTGTTTTCCCAATAGTGCTGGCGTTGTTTCCTCGGCCCAGGCCATGTCTGTGGATGGGTTTTAAGTTGGTCACATTAGGAATAACATTTGCTCAGAAATAGCCCCGTTAGGAACAAACCGATGCATATTTTATCAGCTATGTACAGCTAGCCTCCAGCTCTGTGCCAGCGTCTGGCAGGTAGAACCCTGCTCAGCCAGGACCTGATGCTCTCTAAGGGGACAGTCAGTATACTGTACTGTATACGGCCCTACGGCTGGAGCTCCTATCACTGCTTCTTACATACAGTACAAGCTGCGGTGATAGCACCAGCTGGGTTATGCAGAAGGGGGTGTCATGTCTCCTGCGTGCATTACTGATGCATGCTGCGTCCTAGGAAGGGTATGGATCAAAGGATAGCCAGTGTTTAGGATGACAATCAATAGGTCGACAGCAAACGGTCAACTCAGACAAAAGGTTGACGCAAACTAATTTTTCAATGTACACACCATCGCTCACCATTCTTCTAGCAAGGTGCCCCGCTCCACTCAACTATACCATTCTCAAGTCAAAGTCCACGTGGGTGTAAAAGTATGAAAAAAAGTGAAATGGATCGCGAAAAACTCATTTCGACCTGTTCATGTGTCGACCGTTGCTTTGTCGACCTATTTACGTGTCGATCATTGCCACGTCAACCTGTTGCTTGTGTCAACCTTTTGTCAATGTTGATCTAGTGCATGCGGTGGGTTTTATAGATTCAGATAGGACCATCGGGGGTTATCTGTATGAGTAGGACAGTAGACAAAAGCTTGAGGCCTTCCTAACGCTTCTCTCATGTGGACCAGGAGTGCAGACAGATAAGGGTATGTTGGGACCCTGGGTAGAGATAGAATACTAGAATCCTAAGGGGGTACAGCTAGCATGACGGAGGCAGTGTGTAGGAACCGCGGGACCCAGGACTGCAGTGCAGCGTCGGCAGGCGGCAGGTGAAATATGATGGGGTGTAGAACTTCTGGCAGACTTTGGGGGTTATTCAGGTTGATTCGCAAGGCTCCGAATTCGCAGCCTTGCGAGTCCACCAAACCCCGCCCGGCAAACGCACGCCCCCCCCCCCCCCCCCCCCCAGCAAAGTGCGGCTTCGCCCGCACAGCAGCGAATGGATGTTTTGCACAAACATCTATTCGCTTTGCTGGGGTGTCCGCCCACATCATTCGATGGTCACCGACCATCGAATGATGTTTATCGTGCACGCATATATAAGTGACTTTTCAGTTGCGTATATATGCGTGCACGCTGGCGTGATATGGGCGGGCAGCTGACATCCGGTGATGTCAGCTACCCGGCCCACACACCCGCATCACTGCCTCATTACCATGAGAACGCCCAGCGTTCTCATGGGAACGCCCATGGAACGCTGGGCGTTCCCATATGGTAATGGGGCAGCCCGGCGCTCCCCGCCCATCTCCGCCCCCCCCCCCCTCGCTGCCATGGGTGCGTGCACCCGGCGACCCGAAAGCAGCTGCTTTACGTATATATACTATCATTCCTCCCAACTTCATGGGAGCCGGAGGAGGGACAGCGGACTGCGCGCCTATACTTGTGTCTCACCCGCGAGGCCACACCCCCGTTTTGAAGCTATGGGGGCATGCCCCAGAGGCTCTGTGAGCCTCTAGCCATGCCCCCAGCCTGCGGGAATAGACGCTGTGCGCATGTGCACAGCGTTTATTCCCCGCTGCTCAGCAACCGACAGAGGGGACTCCCAACAGCCCCCCCCCCCTCGCCGCGGGACACTGCCGGCTGCGGGAGGGACGCGGGAATGTCCCCGAAAACCGGGACATTCCCGCGGTTTTCCTGACTGTTGGGAGGTATGTACTATGCGAATTGTGGAATGAACATTTGCATATAAAGCAGCACTGAGTCACTTACAAACTATTTTTAATACAACATAAAAATATCTAAAAACATTTCAGCAAATTGATACCGACAATAAAGGTAATGTTACCTAAAGGATGAAGGTATTTGACAGCCACTTGTTTCTAGTTCGCCTGGAAGGGTGTGGTATATGGTTCCGACAGTCGGGATCCCGACAGTCATTAGCCCGACGTCGGGATCCCGACTGGCCGAACTCAGACAGCATGGCAAGCACAACAAAGCCCCTTAAAGCACGGTGGCTAGCTACGCTCGCGAGGGAGAATAGCTGGTTGCCGTCGGGAACCCGGCTGTCTGTGTTTTAACGGGACCCCGTCCGGCACTCGCCTGGAAAAGCAGGTGGTAATGTCATATACTTGTAGTAAATACGGAGATAAGGTGGTCTCCAGGAGGTATTTATAGTTACTGGTCGCCACAAGCTGAGAGAAGGTCGGTACCCCTTAGGGTGCTGGAATCCAACCCCTTTCTCTTTGTTGGATATTAAGCAATCAGTTGTAGTAGGTAGATAGCAGTTCCTCTAACTGGAGAATATCCATAAATGGGATGAATCATACCATAAAGTCCCAATGGAGATAGATACTATATAATCAGCGGGTGGCGACCTGCACAAAGAAAAAATAGAAAAATCTGGTACCTGATGCCTCTGCTGCCTGCCCTGACCTGGGCTACGTCCCTGCAGATGCACAGTCTGCCATCTGCCGTAGCTACCGCAATGATTTCCTCCATTTAAACATGATAATCTACCACTACAGATCTGCTAACCCACGCTAAGCAGCCACTAGTTTGGTCTGACCATGCTAGGGCAGATCAGACCATGCACTTATGTCATTGAGCATGCTGTGCCCACCCCAACAATTGTCATCCCTAGGCACTTGCCTCACATGCCTAATAATAAATTCACCACTGGTGACCCGGTCACAACCTGGGCTTTATCCACATAAATCCTCATCTTAGGGGCCCCGTTATATCAAATATTTTAATAGATGAATTAAAACAATATTAATATACAAAAATGCTTTATAAATAAATAGTTTATTACGGTTTGAGTATTAAGTATACTGTTGAATACACGTGGAGAAACAATATAATCACTAGTGGTAACCCCTGAGATATACCGGACGATAACACAGAACTCTTATCATATTCCCAGCAATATAAGTACAGAACGCAGATTATTTATTTGTGCTACCTGCTTACAAACCGTACAATGGAAGTTTGCGATTTTAACAGTTCAAAACTAAACATTAAGAAGTTTAGAAAAGACATTCCCGGTTCAGTGTAGAGTGAAAATAATAATTCACATCACTGATAATACTAAATAATGTATGAAAGTAAAATTACAGCGGCGTGACATCTTTCCCCAGTTAATTTTAGCTCCCAACATCAGATTGGTAAGTGGCCCAAAATAACTAATATATTATATGCAAAACAGAAATTAAATAGAACAAAAGAATCTAGGGCATCCTCTGCAGAATTAAACTAGGGCACTGTTACACACACGGGCCCTTATTCTGGTTGGTGCGGTAATATCCGCGTGCGTTCGTGCCGCCGATGTTTTGTGTCTGCATGAAAAGTGTACACTACGAACAGGGGGTGGAGAGGGGCGTGAAGGGCTGTTTGGGCTCTTTACCATATGTTTACACCCTGCGTTTCATGGGCGTTCCCATGAAAACGCTGGGCGTACGTATGGTAATGCGGTCGTGACGCACGTGTAGGGGGCGGACATATGACATTGCCGGATGTCTGCTGCCCGCCCAGATCCCTGCTTTTGCACGGAGAAATGCCCGTGTGGTCTGAGGTTGCGGGAGCTGGCGGACCAATCGGCCCTGCATTCGATGTTCTGCGACCATCAAATGATGGGGGAGGTTCCCTGAGATGGAGGAGGTGTATTCATGAGAAATACATGTGCCGTCCGTTCGGACAGCTTCTTACCGCGTGGATGGAGGCGTGATCCTCTCACAAACGTGATCCTCTCACAAACTAAACATGGCCATACCCCTGGCAAAGATAAATGTTGTGCTTACAAAGAGCTAAGCCACGCCTACCCTTCCACTACCTTGTAAGAATGATGAAATGCCACATGCACCAATGGCTGTCGCAATGGAGAGAAGTAATGACCAGATCATACCTCTGATTTCCGATCTGGGAGACTGGTTGGGAGTGACCATATAAATTGGAAAGTTGGAAGAACAGATGCTTTAAAACTGCACGGAGTAAAAAAAAACTGCAACTTCACTGTGCAAGAGAAGTTGTGCAGAGCCATATAATCAGCAATATCTTCGCAAACATGGCTGCCTGAGCCCTATCTTCAAAGAAATTGCAGGACAGAGGCATAAGGGGATGGAAGGAAAAGCAGGGGGTAATGGGTGCAAAGTGGGCCCCACTTGTCACAGGGGCCCATGTGAATTGCACAACCTGCACCCAATATAGATATGTCACTAGGTGGGAGCCAATGTGGTATTTATGGGAATGTAGTATTTAATAAGCATAGTGTTTATGTATTTGCAATGGGTTTTCGTGTTTCCTTTGTAAATCTGTACACCACAAAGAAAACGGAATAAAAATATTTTACTCAGTACATTAATAAGTATTATACAAATATAAGAATCTGAAAATGTAACTTACTTTGATTTCAACTGTGCTTCCTTCTTTAGTAATGTGTCTTTCCACATAGCTTGAAGACAGGAGATCACTGTAACAATTAATAAAGTTAATTACTACTACATCGCAATTACAACTCTGGAAGTCATAAATCACAATTTTTATGAATGCAACACATTGTTGTCTACCCTCCAGCAGGATGTAGGAGGCTCCAGTTCCAGTTATAAATCTCCTGTTTCCCTGAAATGTACTTCAGATCTCAAGAGTTTGTTTTTCAGATTCTGCCAGGGGTACCACTAAAGAGTTTCTTTACAAAGTGATTGATTTGCTGTAATGACTTTGATTATTATGCCACCTTGTGGAACCCTTGTCAGGAGAGACAGCACCACATGTTCACAGCGTCTACTTATCTATTCTGTACTGGTGTGCACTCATTCATAGCGTGCTGCTGCTGCAGCTAGTGTGCTGTGGTTTAGGATTAGAACGTTTGTTAGTAATCTTTCTTTCTAGTAATTTGTTTAATTAGAGTATCTGGTGTCTGTAATGATTTGGTTAATGTTATAATGGTACGGAAAACATTATATCCAATAAATATAGGTAGTGCTTAAAAGATGTAGACAGCCAGTGTTCACAAAAATAAATAAATAATAATAATACATTTAATACACCGAAAACATAGTTATAGCTTAGGATGAATTCATACAAGGTCAAATTGCATTTGGAATTTATTGCATAGGAATCACATTAATTATGTATATTGTGCTGAGTGAGAGGAAAATAAATATCACAGCAAATATTTGCAAACAAGTAACCTCATATTGCAGGCAGCAATGTAAGAATCAATACTTGCAAGATATCCAAAAATATATTGTTACTAATGTTTTTTTTAGCAACAAGCATAGACACACCCATATGTGGTGGAGATGCTGTCAGTCAAAAGATTGGCACTAGCATTGATATGTGGAGGATCCCGACAGGGGCACCGTAAGTGCCCTAACTCTCTCCCCCTAACCCCCTAACCATCCCTGCTTGCAGCCTAACCCTCTCCGCTAGTGCCTAACTGTAATTCCCCACCCTCAGCCTAAGCCTAACCATAACCTTTACCCCCATTGCTTAAACCTAAGTTACTCATGATGCAATGTGCTCCTTTGCACCTTCCACTGATGCTGCGATGACTCCTCTGGACCTCAAAATTCAGTTTGCATTTTGCCCAGACACACCAGCAGCGGTCATCTGCCATCTCTACAGCCAGGGATCCACAGCCAAAATAATTGCAAGCCACCTTGCTTAAGGACTGTCTGGACCTCAAAATATGGGAAAGAGCGTATCTGGACTGAGACCATATATTGCTAGGACATTAGCTGTTCATTTATGTGGGTACAAACAAACCAGACCTGAAGTCACTGTTTTGCACTAGTATATAGTTGTGCACCTATGAATATGTGCTAATTTACTCTTTTAACACTGACCCTATGTGGCACAGTGCCCCTTAAACCTTCTGAGGGTCAGGAAGAAGCGGTAATGGCCATGGTCACCAGAAAACTTGGCATGTCTGCCCTGTTTTCTGCCCATCCTGTTAAATGAAGATAGTTCTGAGCATTGTAAAATAACACTAGTTTCATACCCAACAGTTTATTCTGCTCTGACCACTGTAAATAAAAAAGATAAAAATATACCTTGGGCAGTACGGATGGTGTAATGTTTAGCATTACTGCCTCACAGCACTAAGGTCATGGGTTCAATACCCACCATGGTCCTAACTGTGCAGAGTTTGTATATCCTCCCCGTGCTTGCGTGGGTTTACTGGTAGGTTAATTGGCTCCCAAAAAAAATTAATCCTAGAATGTCTGTGTGTGCAAATGCATGTGGTAGGGAATATAGAGTCTAAGCTCCACTGGGGCAGGGACTGATGTGAACGTTCAAATTTTCTCCGGGAAGCGCTGCAGAATATGTGTGATATATCATGAATTTGATATCCCATGATTATCAGTCTGTAAAATAATCCATTCCTGATGCTCAATATACTTATTAATAATTTATAGCATGCAGTAAGCCCTCTGCCCGACCATTAACAGTAGTGCACAGGTTATGCTCTCTTTGTTTTTAAAGCTGTTTTTTTTTAGTCCCATCAACGTAAGGGTACGTCAGTCCCTTTAGAAAAAACAGGGCTCACGGTGCATATTCAAGGTGTAAAGAATGACTTACAGATGGAGCCGGCCTCTTTCTTAAAGGGGCTGGCGATTCTATCACCAGGGGCACGTGTGCACGAGACGCTTGCGCACGCCCCTTGGCTACAGTGCTTTCACTGCCTGCCTCACCGCCTCCCCCGGTGCCCCTCACCACCCCCGGCGCCGTCCGGAAACTGGGACATTTTTTGTAACCAGAGTTTCACACTTGTGAGCGGTTCGCTCGAGGAGGGGCGGTAAGGGGGGGCGGGCAGGGGGGGAACAAGCAGCATTTTCTCAGATGTTTTATGGGGCGTATGGGCGTTCCCCAGCTAATGCAGGCATGGTGATTGCTGCTCGGGGCGGGCGGGTAACGTCACATGACATCAGCACCCACCTCAAATTCGGACTACAGCGGCAATCTGAAAAGTAAGTATTGACTGGCTGGAAAAATCATTCGATGGTGAGCGACCATCGAACGAGTTCTCCTTGCGACTGCATGCAAAGGGATGTCTTACCGTACATATCCCCTCACATGTTACCGAAGGGATTTGCAAGGCGGTCTGGGCATTCGGCCGGGTAGAGTTTACCTGGTCGCTACGCTGCAAACATACGCAGCCTAGTGATCAGCTCTGAATCAGGCCCTTAGCACACCTTTTCTGCCATTATTGTAACTTGCAATGTGGTAGAATAATTGTTTGGTGTTTTCTTTGTTCCAATATGATCACATGGCGCAAAAAGTAGAGAAAAGGACCAATCAGGTAGAAAGCAGGAAGGGGTTGGGGGTCACAGGTGAACACTGGGAAGACCCCACCTACTCTTGGCCATACCATTGCTGATCACAGCTCTATTTGTCCATGGGAAAAAAATACAATGTTAACGTGTTCCAAGTTTTTTTCTGCATCATAAATGAATCCAAGGCTCACGATGAAGCTCTTGCATTTTTTATAACCAGGTAATGCAGAAAGGATATGAGCAAAGGAGGTTGCAGAGGACGAGCACAGTGATTAAAATGACATGAGAGAATCTATGCTATAAATTTAAATAAAGATCCAGATCTTCAAATTATACAAAGGGACGTTTCAGCAAACTTGTAATAGCATCTTTACCGTTACCAGCTTACAGTAAGTGCTGGGAGCTGCTGTTTCTACAGCAATATACTGATGGGGGTTATTCTAGTCCATTCTTTCTGACAAAATCCTTCTTAGATGGACAAAACCATGTGCACTGCGGGTGGGGCAGATGTAACTTGTGCAGAGAGAATTAGATTTGGGTGGGGTTTTTCTTCAAAGTGAGATCTATATTGAAGTGTAAAATCATGCAGTCAGTATTTTCCCTGCACAGAAACAAAATAACTCACCCAAATCTAATTCTCTCTGCACATGTTACATCTGCCCCCCTGCAGTGCACATGGTTTTGTCCATCTAAGAAGGATTTTGTCAGAAAGAATGAACTAGAATAAACCCCATAGACATTGGAAGAGTGACCACGTTACCAAGGAAAATGTCTTCGCTAAAACAAAAACAATACATTCAATGCGGTCGGCGAGGGGGTTAAATGGCGGGGATCGCCGAAAACAAGCAACCATCGCCATTTAACTCCTGCGTGGGCCGCTCACCCTATTCTATATTCCAGGGGGAACCCTCACTGTCAGAGGAAAGTGAGGATTCCCCCAAACAGCGAGGCTCACGGTTAATGGAGGGGGCCAGCTGCATTTAGCCGCGAGCCTAGCTGTTTGAGCGGCCGCACATGCTGTTTCCACCGTCGCTGCAATAACCTAGCAATAGGGAAATGGCATGTGCAGGGGGCCAGTTAAAAACTGACCCTGCGAGCTGAGACAGCAAGCAGTCAGCACTGCTCGCTCGCACCGCTCACAAAAATCATTGAATACACCCCTGTGTCTGTGGCAGTATAAGCAGTGAAGGTTGGCAATTCACTAGGATCTAGGGACTGAATTCAACACTAAATTCCTAGGGGCAGTCCAGAAATTCAATGCACTGTAGTGGTGTGGCCTTGTAGGGGAACGGATGTAACCTTCTAAGGGAATGGGTGTGTCCTTCAGGGGAATAGGTGTGGTCTCCAGTGACAGAACCTGTAAGTGGTGGGAACAGATGAAAAATATACTTTGGGCCCGCCTCCCCTGACCCACCCCAAGTTCATAATATGCTACATGCCACTGGGTCACAGGGAGAGGCAGGGAGAAGCAGTGGGTGGCAGTGGGACACAGTGACAGGTAAAGGTAACATGGAGAAGCATTGGGTGACATGGAGAGGGTGAAAGGAGTACAATCACACAGTCCTGCGCAAAGTCCTCTGATGTGTGGAGAAAAGAGAGATGTACTTTGATACTGGCGGGTGTTGAAAGAAGAGTGTGCTACTGCACAGACTCTACTCACCCTGTCCTCCAGGGAGGCTTCATGACCTAACCCAAGATGGCCACCAAATCCCATATAATGTGCAAATTTATTTTTTATATCTCTACATGTGTAGTAACAAACTTAGCTCCTATGAGAGCACCCTGCATGCGGCGCGATCATGCCCGATTTGGGCTTATTCCCATGTTAAATGCCCCCCCCCCCCCCCCCAGACCTGATTTTTAATTGTATACCCACCCTGATGGGTAATGAGTATGTTAAATGCCCCCGCATTGTTGACGCCACCCCACTATCAACTCCAACCCGAAGCGTGGCGAGCGCAGCAGAATATATGTGCAGTAATGCGCGTCCCCTCGCTGCGCTCGCCACACTATATAAAATCAGCTCCACACCGACGTGGATAGTGGGGGTATGAAAAGGTCGGAGGACGCGTACCGCCGCCCCTCGCGGGCATGCTGCGCTCGCCACGCTTCGGGTTGGCGTTGATAGTGGGGTGCCGTTAACAATGGGGGGGCATTTAACATACTCATTACCCACCAGGGTGGGTATACAATAAAAAAACAGGTCTGGGGGGGGGGGCATTTAACATAGGAATCAGGCATCTGGGTGCCTGTACAATCAAAAATCGGGTCCAATCGCATCGCATGATTTTTGGTTGTAAAATGCCCTACGAGTAAAAAGATTGGGCGCCCAGATAATACACAAGTACCCAAGAAAAGTTATTTGAAATTGCATGTAGACACGGCGATCATTGTGCTTTATACCCTCAGGGCCGGTGCAAGGCACCGGAGCGCCCCAGGCGAGTCGGGGTGGGGGCGCCCCGGTGCCGGGGGTACCTGTCCTGCGGTGCTGTGTATTTAAAGCTGGCGGCGGCAGAGAGGGGTCCCTGCAGTCAACGAGCCCTATCCGCCGGGCTATGCGGAAGCGCTTCTGTTGTGAAAACACTGGCCGCACGGCGCACGCTGATTGGCTGAATCTCAGCCAATCAGCATGCGGACAGTGTTTTCACAACAGAAGCGCTTCCGCATAGCCCGGCGGATAGGGCTCGTTGACTGCAGGGACCCCTCTCTGCCGCCGCCAGCTTTAAATACACAGCGCCGCAGGACAGGTACCCCCGCGGCACAGGGGTCAAAATGCCGCCCTCCAGTGGCCGGCGCCCTAGGCAAATGCCTAGATTTGCCTAGTGGTGGCGCCGGCCCTGTATACCCTACAGTATGCTGGGAAATGGCACTGATGATCCCATTGGATAGTATATATCTGTGATTTCTATAACCGTTACACAATGGGGGTAAGGTGCAATCAGGGAGATTGTTAGAATCTTCAGGGAGCCGGGGAGATTGCTTCTATTTCAGGGAGTCTCCCTAAAAATAAGGGAGAGTTGGCAATGATGCCATTAGACATCCCGGGCACAATCCCCCCCGCCCTTTCTACTCTTTATATTTAAATTATTTTACTACTTTAAGTATGTGCCAGCCTGTGGGTAACTGCAATTTTTTTCTCTTAAAATTCCAATGTGGTCACATTAAGGCCCTTATTCAGATCTGATCACAGTACAAATTTGTTCTCAAAATGGGTGAAAGCATGTGCACTGCAGGTGGGGCAGATGTAACATGTGCAGAGAGAGTTACATTTGGGTGGGGTGTGTTGCAGTGTAAAAATAATGCAGTATTTACCCTGCACAGAAACAAAATAACTCACACAAATCTAAAGATGTGTACACACTACAATCTACAATCTGCGTGAGATCCAGATAAGATTACAATTTAGACTATCTGCATACAATATATACAATCCCTTATATATTTGGCTACATCTGTCACTCAAAGTGTGTGAGTGTGTGTATAACAGGAGGGACACATTGCTCTGTTTCTGGACTTCTCCCTTAATTAATGATTGCCAGCACCTGTGTTGAAGCACCTTTCTAATCATTTAATAACATGTGTGAAACAGGTGATGGCAATCATACATTATGAGGGAAGTCCAGAAACAGAGCAATGTGTCCCTCCTGAAGAGGGTCATGTTGGGAGGTATGTGACTGACTCACATGACAGAGAACCAGCCCAGTGAGCCCACAGTGCCAGACATCCTCTTCCTCCCCATGTTGCCCAGCAAAGACACTGCACCAGGTGATCGCCCCCCGCCGCCCCACCCACGATTCGCGCCACCCCCCCGCGATTCACGGCACACCCCCCCCCCCCCGCACACGGTTCGCTGCAAACCCCCCCTCGCAATTCACGGCACCCCCGCGACCCCCCCCCCCTCCCGCGATTTGCAGCAAACACACCCCCCCCCCCCCCCATGGCTATGGTCGACAATGAAAAAGGTTGACATGAGATTTTGAGATTTATTTTTCATTTTTTTTATGTTCTCATATTCATTCTCATGTGTCGACATGGACACCAATGAAATGCCACACTTATGTCAACATTTACATGTGTTGACCTTTCTGTGTTGATTTTTTCTTGTGGCGATTCGCGACCCCTCCCGCGATTCACGGCACCCCCCCTGCGACCACCCCCTCCCGTGATTCACGGCACCACCCCACTCTGTGACCCCCCTCCCGCGATTCGCCGCCAACCCCCCCCTCCCATGATTCGCGGCAACCCCCGCGACCCACCCCTCCTGCAATTCGCTGCAACCCCCCACGCCCCCCTCCCGCAATTCGCGGCACCCACCCCCCGACCCCCCCCTCCCGCAATTCACGGCACCCACCGCGACCACCCCTCCTGCAATTTGCAACCCCCCTTGCGCGATTCACGCCCCACACCTGTGCTTTGCGGACCCTGCCCCCTCCCGAGATTCACCGACACCTGCGCCCCCCCTCCCGCAATTCTGCCCCCTCCCTCGATTCACGGCACCCCCCGTGCCGTGTTGCCCACATACCCCTATCATGCCTCATAGCCCAGCCTCCTGCTCTCATGCACCCTTACTCCCACCCAGTAGGAGGAGACACTGACTCAGGGCCACCGTCCTGTACTGCCACGCTGGACCCTCACCCACTGGCAGAAACTGCACTGTGTCTCCCACCCTCCTCTTTAGTCCCCCTTATGCCCACACACCCCTATCACTACCCAGCCTCCTGTTTTCCTGTGTTGTGACCTCCGCCAGTGGGGAGCCGCTGACTCAAAAACACCCTACTATACTATTGCACACACACACCCACAAATGTCACTGTACCATCCACACTATCAATGTACATCTTACTCTGTAACTGCTTTTTAATTAAACAAAACAATACACACCGCCTTCCAAATCATATGCTCTCTATTTAACACATTTCACCTATAACTCAAGTTGCAATACAGGCATCTTACATACAATTCTAACCATATTTCTCACAATACAAACGTTCACAAATTAAGGGGGCGCAGCCCCTTACGACGGTGTGAAGAGCGCCCGTAGGGCGCGATGAATCACCTAGTTTAGACTATTTGCATACAATTTAGACTATATAGTGCAGATCTGCACTATATAGTCTATGCAGCCAAGACTTTCTGGCTGCGATACGGGAGCGTGCATCGAGATCGCATCTGGATCGCAAGGGATAAAACCCATACAATCTTCATGAGATCCAGATGAGATTTTGACTATATAGTCAAAATCTCATCTGGATCTCATGCAGATTGTACAAGTGTGTACACAGCATAATGGTGTGTACACACGGTGAGATGTGCCTTGAGATGCGATCCCCGATACGAAGATTTGCATACAAGTCTGACTATATAGTGCAGATCTGCACTATGTAGTCAAGGCAGCCAAGACTTTCTGGCTTGCGATACGTGAATGCGCATCGGGATCGGGTCGGGATCGCAAGGGTTAAAACCCTTGCGATCTGCATCCGATTCCGATCCGATGTTGACTATATCGTCAACATCGGAAGGCAAATTGAACCGTGTGTACACACTATTACTCTCTCTGCACATGTTACATCTGCCCCACCTGCAGTGCACATGGTTTTGCGCATTGTGAGAACAAATTTGTACTGGGATCAGATCTGAATAAGGGCCTAAATATTACTATATATTACTGATGCTATTATTACACTTCTATTTATATCTGTTTTATGCTATAACCTTATTTTGCCGGTATCTTGGTTTATAGATTATGTTGCAGACAGTCCTGTTAATCCAGGGCTGGGCAAATGCGGCCCTCCAGATGTTGATGAACTACACATCCCAGGATGCTTTGCATTAGTTTTGCTATGTGGCCATGCTGAAACTGATGCAAGGCATGCTGGGATGTGTAGTTCATCAACATCTGGAGGGTCACAATTGCCCAGCCCTGTAGTTAATCTATGGCTCCCGGTTCACCCCTCCTATTGCAGAACTGCAGGATATGGACTATTAACTATCAGGTTCATTTTACACCATGGATCCGTCCTCCGGCGTAGCGTCAGCTGCGCTGCTGTAGATCTGGCTGGTACACGCTCCCCCTTGCTGAATTATTCAGAGCTCTCTGAGCTTACCGTACATAGCTCAGCATTTGTGATTTTAACATACTTCTGAATATTGCTTATTCTGAGCCCCAGGGAAACAACAGGAAGCAGAGTAAATCAATTGTAACACATTTATTACATCCTGCACCTACAGGTATACATTACCATGAACATGGGTGTTTTAATATTTAATAACTAACAAGCAGCACCTCGCGATCGGGATGCTCAGCCAGTGGGCAGAACGTTGTCTGGAGTCCCTCCAGCTCTCGCTGCAAATACAGTACAGTTCCATAACTAGACGCCCATGCTGCAGAACTGCAGGGGTTTCCCCACATGTCTGGGATGTGTGGCATTACTAGTGGGGGCAGCTGTGTGGCATTACTAGTGGGGGCAGGTGTGTGGCATTACTAGTGGGGGCAGGTGTGTGGAATCACTAGTGGGGGCAGGTGTGTGGCATTACTAGTGGGGGCAGGTGTGTGGCATTACTAGTGGGGGCAGGTGTGTGGCATTACTAGTGGGGGCAGGTGTGTAGCATTACTAGTGGGGGCAGGTGTGTGGCGTTACTAGTGGGGGCAGGTGTGTAGCATTACTAGTGGGGGCAGGTGTGTGGCGTTACTAGTGGGGGCAGGTGTGTGGCATTACTAGTGGGGGCAGGTGTGTAGCATTACTAGTGGGGGCAGGTGTGTGGCGTTACTAGTGGGGGCAGGTGTGTAGCATTACTAGTGGGGGCAGGTGTGTGGCGTTACTAGTGGGGGCTGGTGTGTGGCGTTACTAGTGGGGGCTGGTGTGTGGCATTACTAGTGGGGGCAGGTGTGTGGAATTACTAGTGGGGGCTGGTGTGTGGTATAGCTAGTGGGGGCAGGTGTGTGGTATAGCTAGTGGGGGCGGGTGTGTGGAATTACTAGTGGGGGCAGGTGTGTGGCATCACTAGTGGGGGCAGGTGTGTGGCATCACTAGTGGGGGCAGGTGTGTGGCATCACTAGTGGGGGCAGGTGTGTGGCATTACTAGTGGGGGCAGGTGTGTGGCATCACTAGTGGGGGCTGGTGTGTGGCGTTACTAGTGGGGGCAGGTGTGTGGCCTTACTAGTGGGGGCTGGTGTGTGGTATAGCTAGTGGGGGCAGGTGTGTGGCATTACTAGTGGGGGCTGGTGTGTGGCATTAACTAGTGGGGGCAGGTGTGTGGCATTACTAGTGGGGGAAGGTGTGTGGCATCACTAGTGGGGGCAGGTGTGTGGCATCACTAGTGGGGGCAGGTGTGTGGCATCACTAGTGGGGGCAGGTGTGTGGTATAGCTAGTGGGGGCAGGTGTGTGGTATAGCTAGTGGGGGCAGGTGTGTGGCGTTACTAGTGGGGCAGGTGTGTGCCTTACTAGTGGGGGCTGGTGTGTGGTATAGCTAGTGGGGGCAGGTGTGTGGCGTTACTAGTGGGGGCTGGTGTGTGGCATTACTAGTGGGGGAAGGTGTCTGGCATTACTAGTGGGGGCTGGTGTGTGGCATAGCTAGTGGGGGCAGGTGTGTGGAATTGCTAGTGGGGGCAGGTGTGTGGAATAACTATGGGGGAGCTGGGGTGTGGAAATATGAGGGATATGGAATAATGTGAATTTTTACTACTTCAGTGTGAAATTTCACTCATTCCGTGTGGCATAATGTGATTTTCGCTCAATCTATGTTGCATAATATGTAAGGGGCAAGTATAAGGGGCCTAGTATTGGGTTGCATGATGTGTAAAAGGGGTATATGGTGTGCTACAATAGAAAGACACACACCCTTCAAGTGACACCCCCTATTTCTGGAGTGCAGCCCTCGGATATCTGCTGGAAGTATAAAGTGGCCCTCCAGCTGAAATCATTGCCCGCCCCTGGCTTAACCCCAGGTGCAAGTTGGAAACTGATGACCATTTTTGATTCGCTGAAGAGGCCAGTAACAGTCCAAGTTTCATTAATATCCATGCTTGCTCGAAGGGGATTGTATTAGTATACCAGTCTATTTGTATTTTAACTAAAAATCCTGGATATCCTTGAAATCTGGTTTGTAAAGGTGCGTACACACTGGCCGATATATTGGATGTTCCAATGAATGGCCGATATATAGATGCACCATTGTGTACGAGCGATATATCTGTGAATAGCGTCATTCATTTAATTTTGTCTGCAACACTGCCGATGCCCAATATATCTAAACATATATTCATGCATCATTCTGTGTGTACGGGCGCAGGGCCAGCGCCACCACTAGGCAGCTCTAGGCATTTGCCTAGGGCGCCGGCCTCTTGAGGGCGGTACTTTGTAGTACAATAGAAGTGGCGGCCGCTGCACCCCTGAGGAGGCAGGTGAGCGTTCCCCTGTCCCCCGTTCCGCCCCCCGCTGCCCCCCCCTCCCCGCAGCGCGTCCAGACCAGGCAAGAGGCAGGAGAAGCTGAGCTGCCCATTGGAAGCAGCCTCTCCCGCCTCTGACCCGGTCTGGACGCGCTGCGGGGAGGAGGGGGTGTAGGGAGAAGCTGGTGTGTGCCGCACCCGCCCCCCCCTGTGGATCACTTCCATTGCTTCTGACCTGGTCTGTCTGTACGTGACGCGCTGCGGGGAGAAGGGTTTAGTGAGAAGCTGGAGAGTGCCGCACCCGCACCCCCATGGATCACTGCAAACACTTCTGACCCAGTCTGGACGCGCTGCGGGGAGGAGGGGGGGAGTGTAGGGAGAAGCTGGAGAGTGCCCCCCCCCTCGGGACCGGGTCAGAGAGGAGGGGGCGGGGGACGGGACGAGCGCCTGGGGCGCTCAAAGAGGTTACACCGGCCCTGTACGGGCGATCCGCCAAACGCCTGTACACCCGCTGTAGAAGCTGCCGGTGATTGACAGCTCAATTGGCAGGTGCATTTAAATGTGCCCGCCCAGTTGTGATGTCAGTCCCAACAGATCGGGCAACATGTACAGAGAACACGCTGCCCAATATGTCCGTAGATATATCTGCAGATCCATTGATCTGCGGATATATATTAGTGTGTACCCAGTTCTAAGGGCACTTTGAGGGCCAAGTCTGGGAAATACTTCTGTAATGCCGTATATCTTCCCGTATTCCAGACACATGTTTTTTTCTCTGAGTGCATGCTACATTGGCAGTTATGTGTAATTACGTCAGCTTCGTATCAGCCCAAATATAGCTGAAATCATGACCCTAATAACTGACTTCTCAAAAATTTATATATTCTACCATACTTATGATGTAATGCTGGCCTCACATCAGACCAACTTTCCTCCAACCATCCAACTAGTTGGTTGGATGGAATAAAAATCTGGTACTGTATAGGAGCAAATGTAATTTGTAATTAAGTCATTTGTTTCCCAAATCTGAAAATGGACAACAACTGTCACTCAGACTGTGGCCCAGATGTACTAATCTTGAAAAGTGATAAAATGGAGAGTAATGAAGCACCAGCCAATCAGCTCCTACCTGCCATGTCACAGGCTGTGTTTGCAAAATTAAAGGTAGGAACTGATTGGCTGGTGGTTAATCACTCTCCATTTTATCACTTTTCAAGCTTAGTACATCCGGCCCAATGTACTGTAGTTTGATCTATTTGATTTAAACAATTTCCCTGAAAGTTTTTGTCCATTCTCCTGAGTTTGTGAGCAAATTGCTTATTGCCATTTGCCCCCATACAGTACCAGATTTTCAGTCCAACCAACCAACTAGTTGGATGGTTGGAGGAAAGTTGGTCTGATGTGTGGCCAGCATTAGACCTTCACTTTTCCCAGTGGCGATCTATGAAAAATAAGACGGGTGGGACAAACGCAGCAGGTATTCTTACAGTTCAAAAAGGGGTGTGGATTATTAGTCGACAGTGTTTAGGTTGAACCACTGTTGTTTGACAGGCAAAAGGTTGACAGCAAATAAAGGTGACATGCATTCGGTCGACAAGGTCAAAAAGCGACACAAGCAAAAGATCGAAACTGGAAAAGGTTGCCGTACGTTTTTTGTGTTTTTTTTGTCTATGTCGGCAGATGTCTACATGGACATTGTATGAGTGTACTGTATCCCCTTGAATGCTTCCGGA